>NC_056728.1:751543478-751625978 GCF_019279795.1 Protopterus annectens | reverse complement strand
TGTCATCCCCTTTGGTAAAAACTCTGTACCCATGAGCTACCACATAGGCAGCAATCTACTTAACACCGAATGTGTGATAAGAGACCTTGGGACCCAGGTGGACAGTAGTCTCTCTTTGATAGTCACATTGCCACAGTAGTCAGGAAGTCCTTCTACCTGGCACACCTCATCATAAAAGGGTTCTCATCCAGGAAAAAAGAGGTCATCGTTCCCCTCTACTCGACACTCTTTAGACCCATTATAGAGTACAACGCCCCTTTTGGAATGTACCTCACAAGACATCTGCAGCAGCTTGAATGGCCACAGAAGTACCTCACAAAGAGGATTACTGGACTCAAACAAATGCCCTACACTGACCGTCTCAATAAACACCAGCTTTACTCTGTAGCATATCGCCTACTCCGAGGTGATCTCTGCCTAACATATAAAGCTGTGTCAAACCCAGAGCTGTTGGACATGCTATACCTAAAGAAATCCCAATCCCTCTGAGCTACACGCTCTAGGGACCTAAACCTTGTCACCACAATAAACAGGACATGCTGGAGGGATAGATTCCTTTCTCAGAGACTTCCCATACTCTGGAACAGGCTACACATCTATGTCAAGCAAAGTTCTTCATTAGCACTCTTCAAGAAAAATCTTGATGAGTGGATGGGAAATAAGAAATACACCCCGGGGATCACTTCTGTGTCTCTGCTCGACAGTGGCACAGGAAAATAACTTTCTTGGGTAGCGTAAGCCAGGGAACCTTGTTGGCTAGATTACGTAGGCCCTTGGGCCGATAGCCTAGTACCTACCTATGAACCTATGAACCTATACCTATCATCTCTCCTTTGGGAGGAGAGGTGTGGAGCACATGTCAAGGCTTAACCTTTGAGTTGGAATCTCTGGTGCAAACTGGGAGTCCTTTGAGTGTGTTATTTCAAGGGGTGGGAGGCAGAGCCAAAGAACTGGACATACTTCATAAAGGGCCATTTAACCCCAAACATTGTATGCATTCTTGGGGATTGTAGGGCATAAGAAAAAAAAATAATAATAATACTCATTAAGAATAACACAAATTTCCAGTTCACTAGATGGGTGTAAGGGCTCTAAATCAAGAGAATGGATGGATCTATGAGGTGGCAAGGGTTAGGCTTCATGGTCAAGGTAATGGTAAAAAAAAATCTGTAAAACATAAATAAATGATCAATAAATTTAAAATACAGCAAATAAAATGCAACTTTTACCAGATTATGGTTAACTAGTAACAATTTATTTGGGAGCACGGCCATGTGCTTAATCTAATTGGTGCTTGTCCCTGATTAAAATAAAAACAACCTTTAAAATTTGTATCTGATACTCTTGTCAGGCAATCTTATCATCAAATACTAATAGATGAACATGCATTCAGAGTAAAATAGCAAAACAGGAATTAAGTTTGTGATCAAACCAGCAAGAATGCAGATTGGTGAGAACACTATTTAAGTTACATAAATGTTCACTTCAAGAGAGTAAATGACATTGAAGTAATATTTTTCTGCAGTTTTTGCAGTGATTTTTATGATAATCCTTATAGACAATACATAAATCTGAAAATGCTAAGTTAACTGGTCAGAAATTGAAAGCCAGTGTGCTGTAAGTACATGGTTGATAAGATAAACAGTAGATCAGTTTAGGTACTTAAAATGATGCACATAGCCCACAATTACAGAAGTCAGGCTAATATGATTAACCGCAATTATAACACCAAAGCTCTCTGTAGAATATTCAGATTGAGCAGCCTGCCTGCATATGAACCAGTTCCTTATTACCTGTTAAAGTAAGTTGTAACTTGCTTGTCTGTTTTGAAATGATTCAGTTGCATTCAGGTTGTATGCAAAAAAAAAAAAAATCCTGCATCATAAAAGGAAGAAAACCCCATTGTACTCTGTAAAAATTGCCATGACAAAGTTAATATGACCAAGAATGTAATATGCTTTTTGGGCAGATACATCTGCAACAGCGATATTAATTTATTTCTAATTATGCAAAGTTAAGCCAAGCATGATTACACCATAGTGAACTTTAAATATCAAAGTGGCAAATCTAACATCTATGTTCCTCACTCTCTTAGCTAGCAGATATTGCACAAGTCAAACGTGAAGCTAAAATTCTCTTTCTTATTATGTATGTGGAAAGTTGCTAGGAACTGCATGCTTGTTAAATTGCAGCAGACCAAGTGAGTTATAATGATTCTTATCAATTTGTTGCATGATACTAATGCACAGACAGTAGGTGAAAAATCAGCTTATTTTTTCACAAATTAAATATGATGGTTCCACTTTGAGTTGAAGAAGGCAAATGCATCAAGGATCACAATCCCAAAAAAACACTTTTTTAGGGTGGGGGTAAGTCCCCATGACTCCTGAAGTTATTTTTATATATATATATATATATATATATATATATATATATATACTAACTCCACAGTTGCACCAACTTATAGAAAGGGGAAATTCCCAAAAAAGGGCATCATTGCAAAACTCACCTACAGTGATTTCCTATGGAGGAACTCCGATCTTTGGGTGTTGACCCTTGGGCAGCTGAAGCTCAAGAGTTCAATCTTTATCCACCAGTAGGATAATGAAATAAAATGCATATTATTATTATTATTAACCAGCTACAGGTAGATGATACTGGACAAGCCAGACTTACGGCAAAAATAGTTTGCTGTCAAAAATTATTTAATCGGAGCAAACTAACTAATTTCCCCAGAGCAAGACCAAAACTTACTTACCATGAAATTTATGATTGTTCTGGAATAATGTGCACCATTTTGCTATAGGTTAAACACTATACCTTATGTTGCTTTCACAAGCACTGTCAAAAGCAACAACAAACAAGCTTTTGGAAGCACACTCTGAAAGCATTAACAAATGTGCTACATACTTTCTGCAGGCTGTTATGTGTTTGTGCTACCTGGTATACCATTCTTAAAAAAAAAGATTGCTAATTAAGTAAAAAAATGTAAGTAGTGTCAAAAGCACTGCCAATCAAGTGCCACAGACACTTTCTGAGCTGTCACAACAGTCAGTGCTCGTAGCTACCTTGATCTTAACTAAAAATGCATTGTTGATTAAAAACAACTGGTTTAACAACTGCTGAAGTAGTAAATAGTGCAGATAAATAAATAGTACATGATGCAGATAAAAATAATTGTTGAAAAGCAAAGCACAGCCATATGTACAGGTTTTCAAATTTTCCCCCATATTTATAAATCATACTGAAAGTAAAGGACTAATAAAGCTGCCAAAGTGATGGAACTCAAGAACCTTTCACTGAACACATGCCTGCAAACTGTCATTAGCAGGCCTGGTATATTTTTGTCTTCTGCTGCCATTGTAAATCACTTTGAAGGCAAAAGAGCACTGAAGTTGCTAAACTGAATTCTTGACCCTATGTGAAACACATGCCTGTGATGACATCTTCAATGGAAGAATGAAACCCGATTGCTCAAGGTGCTCTTTGTCAGTCACAAATCCCTGAAAGCTGCTTGCTGTACTCGAAGTAATGTGACAGCTTAAAACCAGTGTTTTTTCTCACATCTCCAAACTTTTAGCCAAACCACCATTACAGTGCAAAGAAAATAAAAAGATAAACTTTAAAAACATATAGCCAAACGATGCACCTTAGTATTACATATCATCTACCAAGAGGATCGCATGCCGATTTAAATAAGTATGTGTCTAATGCTTGCTTCAGCTGAGCCAGTATGGGACATCATGAAGCCACTGAGTTAGGGAATGCCACAACTAACAGCTTGATAATAAGATGAATGAAAGCCTGAAGATTTCATATTTATCACTAGAACCATTAACAGCCCCTCAGGAGTAGAACCCAAAACCTGTGTGGGGCAACTGGGCATGATGACCTCCTTCAGGTAGGAAGGACCCAAGTCATGAATGCACAAATATACTAACACTATGATTGTAAAAATGATCCCATAGCAGAGGTGAAGCCAGTGAAGGCTGTGCAGAACAGGCATAATATGTTGTTATCAGAGTTTACCAATAAGTAGCATTATCGCTGAGTTCTGCACCATCTGTAAATGATCCAATTCAGTGTTAAATAATTTTGGGTAAAGGACATTGCAGTAGTCCTATATTTATATGCTTTGAGAGCAGTGTAATAAGTGTTCATGTAGCTGGCAGATTTACAAGAGAACCCTTCGCATCCTAGAAATGCAGCAGCAATTCTGTTATTGCAGAATTCAGAGGCATGACTTCATGAAGTACTTCTGTTTAACAGACATTGCTTTTTGCTATCAGATCACCAATAACTTCCAGGCAAATGCTGCACTGAAAACTTACTCCTGAGGATGATAGCCTTCAATACTCTAAAGCAGACATTTGTGCTACAATTACTCAATCAGCTGTGCACATTTTCAGTAACTATTAATGCATCAGATGAGACTCAGATAGTTGGGGCAGTTTTCCAGTAGTCACTACTCTATGACTCAGCTATGTAAGCTGTATAATACTCAAGCTTTTTATACTGTGATTGTAAACTTCTTGGGATTCAGCCCAAATGAGGATCCATCAGAGAAGGCTTTGATACTACACATAAAAATGCATTATCACTCAGTCTAGAAAAGGATCAGATGTAATGGGTCAAGAAATACCCAGTCTACAGTTCCTATAGATGGCTGTCTTCTCAGTCAGTCTTTGTTGTTGGCATTCTCAGCAAGCTCTGAAGTGTATAATTTTGTATAATGCATTTAATAACATAAGTGTAATGTTGTCATTGTTATTTCTTGATTTTTAGGAAGGTATTCACTAGCGATAAACAGGTGAACTGGTTGACTCTGTGATCTATGCATTTATGTTGCCTGTACATTATCTTATAGCATGCAATATTAGAGGTGTGGGCATCACCAAATAAGGGATTTTACAGGAAAATGTGGGAATTTAAAGAACAAAAGTGAAAAATGGTGCTACTAAAGATAAAACAAACCAAAGCTCTGTCAAGAAAAGTTATATTGTCAATCAAATGTATCTGTCATTTCTTAACATTCATTAGCTGATATCGCTGACCTCACTCTCATATACCCCCTGCACCTCCTATGCAAATGCCTTTACTTTTATAACAATGTGTATACTCCATATTAAACAAAAAGGTTAGCTGCATACAGTTAGTTTTTGCATTCTAAATTGTGGAAGCTTATAAACAAGCAAAGTCTGGGCTTCCCTCTCTACTAACAACATGATAACAATTAACAACCCCACCCATTCCTTGAGGTCATCTCCAAGAGTCTTAAAAAATGTTAAGATAAATTGTCGAAGTATCTGTAAAAATGTATTACTATATTCATTAATCAGGAATGTCCAGTTGGTAAATTCCATTTTTCACTCAAGTCTTGGAGAGAAAACTGACTTATTTCAGACTAGGACTACCGATTGTGCACCTGAAATTCTTGTTCTTGGTAGCACATGGTTATATATTCTCATTGTTGATGAGAATGTCATCCTATCAAGTAACTGTGCTGGTAAAATGATAAAAAACATGAAGGTGTTAGTGGAGTGGCAGTTACCTATAAAATCACATTTTTACCAACTGTCACTGCATCAGAATCTGACTTCTCTTAAAATTAACGCATAATCCTGTCCAACAAAGCAATTTCTCCCCGTTGCCTTTTTCTCCATGAAAAATACTCTCTAGGACAACATTAACAACTCAGTGTTAATGGAGTTGAAGCTGTATTTATATTACTCTGCCTTTCTTATGCAAAAGCATTGGTGATTTTTACAATATGTACTGTTTTAAAGTATGGTATTTTAGCATTAGAATAAATACAGTAGTGGTTTTCAATACATATCACCTCGCAAATTATCATTCTGTATAATGTAATCACAAACTGGAAAAATCAGTCATTATATCTGCTCCTGCCATGAACTCAGTGCTTGGTTTATATCCAGCTCTTAAAAGACAGCGTTCAGTAAAAAAATGTAAATCCACCATTAAAGAATCAGCATTTCATTGAAATCTTTGTTTCCTCAAACAAAATCTTAATTTGCTCAAGAACTTTGTCTGATATTATAAGTGAATATGTCCCAATATATATGTCCTTTGGAAAAAAAAAAAAGATTACTTTCATTTTCTTAATAGCACATACCATGAACTTCAAAAAATTGTTTTCAAAAATGACCATATAATGATCAATAATTTCACCGGTACCCTGTATATATTTTACCCTCACTAGATGATGCTATAGAATGTTTTAATCACAGTCTTCTAGTCATCATTACTACCCTTCCCCTATTTAGTGCAAAATGGTCAAGTCCATTTCCATTCCGTATCCAAATATCTGGCAGTTGTAGCATCATAGTGACCGTCCACTGCAAACATACAGTAAACACAGAACCTGTCAAAATCTACAGCTACTTAGAAGGACTAGAAAAACATGCACATTCATAATATGAAACGCAGAGAAACATTACAGAACATTACAACCGAATTTCAACAAAAGTCCTAAATAGTTACAGGGAAACCTTAAACAGCTATTCGCTGCAAGTACAAAAGAGTAACTCGTTATCCGACTCTGACTCAAAGTGTGTTTCTCAATCAATTTTTAATCTGATTTCTCTTAAAACACATTCTCCCCATTGCCTGTTTCTCCATGAAAAATGTGCTATTTTTTTGCAGAAGATTAAAATTATTTTAATTTCCTGCAGCAGACAGTATTCCCCCATTATTGGTGTTGAATACTGTGTCACAATACTCTTCAATATGTATTAATGAAAACTTTATATCAATACACTGGAAAATATTATACATTTCTTTAAGGGATGGAATTTGGTCTCCTTAACCAATTATCCTTCTGTCTCTCTTACTGTCCCTGGTGGCAAGACTACTTAAAAATGTGTATGTAAACAACTTCTAACCCTTCTGCTCTTCCACAAGTAATCAGCGTGGAGTTTTTTTTCCTAACGGTACTTTTCAATATTGCAAACAGTATCACTTCTAAACTTAATGAACTGAAAATTGTCTCAGCCTTGTTTTTAGATCTCTCCACACTATCTAAAAATACAGACTGTGTCCGTTACATTTCCCTGTTTCCCAAAATAACCTTAAACCCTGTAGCACTGACGTAATAAATATTATCCATTAACTATAATCCGACATGACCAGTGTGAACATGTCCTCGCTATTACAAGGTGCACTACATAACTTTTTTTTTATTTAAAGCTTTGCTGTTTTAATTTTTTGTCAGTGAAATTAAAACCATACGTAAGGATATTACTGTATGTTGGTATACAGATGATATCACTTTTCACTCATTGTATTACCAAATAAAATTGGCTTAATAGGCATTAGAAAATGCTTTATTCCCTTTCAGTTCTATCTACAGTCTTCCTAAATGCAGATAAACCCAGTTCTGTGATATTCTGGCATCTTAAGGTTATCTTTACTTCACTGTGTATTTGGATAGCACACTTCTAGAAATCATTTGTGTTGTCATACATCTAGGAAACTGCAGTTGACCAAGGATTTAAAATAAACAATTACTTCCAGATTATCATAAATATAAGTCTCTATATAATCACTTTGGTTAATCAATATTTGCTGTCCTTTCAAAACATATATTCAGCATACTCCAAGTATCTTCTGTAAAATAGCCATATGTGCTTCAAATCTGTCTTTACTCATCATTCTTTCTACTTCATTAAACGCAATTAAATGCCCTTTTCTGAACAACATTCTAACGTCTTCCATCTTTTCAAAGTTGATAAAATTAATTTCCTGAATAAGTGCCATGTCAGTCATTATCACTCACTAAATGTTATTTAGCTGCATGTCCAGAAGTCTACAATTAGATCTATTGATACAGTGTGTGTCAGTAAAGATGATTTAGAAGCTTGCCTTTGCCTGAAGGATGTTGGTATCCATGCAATAACTGATGTCTGGTTTACACATCGATAAAGTAAATAATATCAGTGGCATGGAATGCAACACATTAAGAAGCTACAGTCAGAGTCTGTGCCCCCTGCATATCATGAGGATTACATGAATAAACTTCAGAATATAGACAGCAATGAAAATATAATCCTTATGGTGGATTGGAACTCTCCAGACATTGAATGGGTACTAAGTATCAAGCCAGTAAAGGTAATTGACTTGTTCTCAGCTGGGGTGCCTTTTATGTGGGTCTGCATGTCTTCCCTGTGTTTATGTGGGTTTTTTCCACATATTGTGTTTACCTCCCACATCTCAAAAGCCATGCAGTAGATGGGGTCTGGATAGAGAGATGATAAGTCAGCAAGTAAAGGAGTGTATTATTGATGAAAATGAATTCATCCTCAAGTCTTGGTGAGTACCTTTGAGAGGTGGACCCTGTTTTTCACAAAATCTCACCAAGAAGACACTGATATATAGACTGTATTTATATAGCATATACCATGGACAGAAGTAGGTTAAAAATTACAAAAGAGAGCTGGGTGCACGAGACCCAAGATAAAAAAGTGCCCAATCCTGGTAGGCACACTGGTGCCAGGACTGGAAAAGATGACAGTGTAGAGTCCTTAAAATATGGAAACATTCCTACAATGGGGCCAGGCCAGGCCCAGGGGGAGGATGCCCCCCCCCCATTGTAGAAGGAAGTAGTAGTCCACAAAATAAAAAAATTGCTAGGCCAAAAAGAGCCATAAAGATGATAAAGTGGACTATTGAGGATAAGAAAGAAATTGTGTATTTTACTATTATGCAAAAATCCCAGAATTTCTAGATATAAGATATACAAAATGATTAAGAGAGAAATTAGAGGAAAGAAAAATACTTCCACAAAAAAAAAAAAAAAACTGTCAGAAGCTTCAGATAAAAATTTGTATTCGTTAATACAACATATTTGTGAAAAACAGTATATAGATCAAGAAACTTTGATTTGTTTGGAGAAAGATGCATCTAAAGAAGTGCAAAAATATAAACAACAAAACCTAGAGATTTTTGAAAAGTATATATATAAAAAAAAGAAATGTGGGCATGGGAAAGAAAGAGAGATTTGATATGGTGCAATATTTATGCAAAGGAGAAAGCCAAATTAATCAATATAAACAAGGCAACCCCAAAGATACTCAAAGAGAAATATAGGCAAAGGCATCCGTATATGGAAAGTTTCACAATAAAAAAATATCACAAAGAGGGAATGTAGAAAAGAAGATTAGTAAAGTAGAAGTTAAAAAAAATAGAAGTTGAAGTTATGGAGTGCCTGCAAAGTGAAGGATATGGTGTAGAATGTCTAACACAGGTTACATAACAGCATGATGGAGTCAGTCCCCAAAGTAAGGAGAAGCAGGAAGATCAGGAGACGTCTGAAGAAGAAATATGGACATGGGAAAGAAAAAAAAGATTTAATATGGTGTAATATTTATGCAAAGGAGAAAGGAAAACTTACCAGTACAAAAAGAGCAGCACCAAAGATATTTGAAGAGAAATACAGGCAAAGGAATCCGGACATGGACAACTTTACAATGCAAAAAATAAGAAGACAAAGAGGAAACATAGAAAAGGCGATTACTAATGGGAAAGTTAATGAAATAGAAACTGAGGTTATGGAGTACCTACAAAGTGAAGGATTCATTGTAGAAAATCAAATTCAGAAACACCACAACAGGATAGAGCAACTGATATCCAAATTAAGGGGGAAACCAGTGGAACAGGAAGCAGTTGGTCAGGTGCCATATGACGATATTTTGGAGCCTTCCACAGGAAACCAGTATAAACATTCACTTGATGCTAAACAGAAAGGGAAGGAGCAGGAAACTGTGGAAACTCTGATGCAGTCAATGTTGAGGACTGGTAGGCCAGTGAGTTCCCATAATGACAGAGCAATGGATGGCACAGGATGAAATTGAAGAGAATGTGCCACAGGAAGATGCTATAGAACTTTCTATAGAATACCTGCAGGAAATGGAAAACCAAAAATGTACCCTCAGTTTAGAAGAAAATGAGCTAAGAGAAGAGTTGCTTGATTTAATAGACATAGATAGACATATTAAGATCAATGAAAGAACAAGACCACAGAAGATCAATAAAACCCAAAAATTCAGAAATTTGATAAAACAAATGAACACAGTAATTAGGACTGTCCATAGAGTTCCATGTGATATAACAGAAGTAAACATGATACATTACTGCGTAGCAAAATTAATAACTGATAAAGTTCTACCACAAGAACACAGGGTAGTGAGGGAAAGGAAGGAGAGAAATTGAATAACATCATGGAAGTATCGAATAGAGAAAACTATAAAGCAATTAAGACAAGAAGTATCACTGTTAGAGAAATATAGAAGAGGGAACAGGTCAACAAAAATACTAAGAAAGATAAACGTGATAAAAGCAATGCACAGTATTAGGACGGACCAGGATCTAGCATGCACTATCACAAATAACGAACTAAAAGTCTCAGCACAGGTGGAAAAACGTAGAAGATACAAAGATAAATATAAAGGAAATATCCAAAATAAGCAATTTATTGATGACCCAAAAACGTTTTATAGAGAATTGGGAAACAAGGTAAAAGGAATTGAAAGACAGCCAAAAAAAGAAGAAATAGATACATTATGGAGAAGTATCTATGAAGATCCTGTGGAACATAATAAAGATGTTAAATGGATAGAAGAAGTAAAAAAAAAGAATAAGAAGTTTAAAGGTACAGGATATGAAATGGGATGAAGTAACAGCCAGAGAGACTGAAAATAAGTTAAGAAAAGCCTCTAATTGGAAAACTCCAGGCCCAGATGCAGTACCTAACTTTTGGTTAAAATTATTAACATCTTTGTGCGAAGGTTTAGCCATGATGAGTAAGAACTATTTATATGTACACTCTGAACAGACACCAGCCTGGCTAACAGGAAAAACAATGGTCCTATTTAAGAGTGAACCTGTGAGCTACCCTAAAAATTATAGAACGATAACTTGCCTTCTGACGACATATAAACTATACACGGGAATTGATGCCAACAGAGTTTATAGTCATTTAGAAGAAAACTCAATTATAGCAGTAGAACAAAAGGGCAATAAAAGAAAGTCATATAGAACAAAGGATCATTTGTTGTTAAATAAAGTTATAGTGGAGAACTGTAGAAAGGGGAAAAATCTAAGTATGGCATGGATTGACTACAAAAATGCATTTGACAGTATCCCACATTCATGGATAAAAGATACACCTGACACTGATTGATTACATTACAGTGACCATGAAACAGGGGAAGACCACTTTGCAATTAAGCCATGATAAAGGGAAATTATTATCCCAGGGATAAAAATTAAGAGGGGGATATTCCAGGGTGACCCTCCACTGCTATTTTGCCTTCCCCTTAACCCATTAAGCTCTCTACTTAACAGCTTCGACCATGGCTGTAATTTAGCTCCTAGAAACAAAGTGTAAAGACTTCTCATCTTCTCTTTGTTGATGATTTAAAACTGTATAGCTCATCAGATGAGGAACTGACAATTGTCAAAACTTTTTCAGATGATATAAGAATGTTATTTTGTCTTGATTAATGTGCAAAGGCAACTTTTAAAGCAGGAAAACTGCAGCACCAGGAAAACATCAGTTTGGGACAAGAATGTGATATAAAATAACTTGAGCAAGAGGGAGTGTATAAATATTTGGGATTGATGAAGGATCAATAATAAAACATGAACAAATTTGAATAAAACTTAGTAAGGAATACTTTAGAAGACTTAAATTAAGCCTGAAAACAGCATTGACATCTAGGAATAAAATCCAACCTATAGACCACGTTGCTCTTCCTGTCCTAACTTACAGTTTTGGAATGATTGACTGTCCCCAAAATGTGTTGGAGTTGGATAGATTAGTTAGGAAAACAAGAAAGATGCTTCATGCTCACAAAATGATTTATAAAAATCAGTGCATACCAAGATTATATACTCCACATTTCAAAGGAGGGATGGGCCTCCTTGAAATTGGTTACATCTATAGATCTGCAATCGTGGGACTCCATACACACCTGCTGTCCTCACAAGACCCAAAAATAGTGAAAGTTTTGAAACATGAGGAGACTAAATCTAAGATGACTTCTCTGATTAATCTAGCAGAAGCATATTGGGGTTAAGCAGGAATGAAAATCAAACCAGAGGTAGATAAAAATCAGGCAGCAACTGAATGTGCCAAAAAACAAAAGAAAGAATATAAGGTGAAGGACCAGATGAGAAGGCAAGAAATATGGAAAATTTATATAGTTGTAAGTGTAGAAAACTTCTGAAGGAACCTTATGTTGATCAGGAACAAATGCAGGAATGCAGGAATGGCTAAGGAGAGGCAAATTCAAACCAAAAATGAAAGGTTAATATTGTCGGCCCAAGATAGTGGGCTGTGTACACGTTGGTTTACAAAGTCCATTAAACATGTGGGCGAAACAGACAAATTTAGGTTTTGTAAAACTGAATTGGAAACAATAGCAAAATAATGGAAAACACGGCCCTGAGGCAGTAGAAACACTGAAATGGCAAAAATATTAGCTGTGTTTTCCATTATTTTGTTATTGATGTTGGACTTTCGAAAATAGAAGGATTGATTTATTTGAATTGGAAACAAGTCGCACACCTTGTTGCTGGCTGTGACATAATAATGGCAAAAGGAGTGTGTACTGAAAGGCATAATAATGTGGCAAGATTGTTGCACTGGGGATTATGCAAACATTATGGTACTGAAGTAGCTGAAAAACACTGGAAACATGAGCCACGAAGCATCATAGAAAATTATGGTTTACATCACATGCAATCCTCCATTACCAACAGTTCAACAGATAGATGCTAGAAAAACAGATATAGTGGTCCATGAAAAGAAGACAAAAGTAGCATTGATCATTGAAATCGCCACACCCAGTGACTACAGTGTCTTGCGTACAGACACAAAGTCATAAAATATCAGCATTTGCAGGCAGAAACAAGAAGAATGTTGAAGAAAGATACCTAGACAGTCCCAATAGTAGTGGGAGTAATGGGTCTTATAAGAAAGAATCTGTATTTAGATATGTTACCAGTGCACGTAACTCCATACGAATTGCAGGAGGCATTACTGGTCACATTGCAGCTGCTGCGAAGAACACTTCTAGCTGACATCAAAGATTGAAACAATACTCATTTTATGAACTTTAATTGTACTTTGAATTAAGAATGGGGTCCATTCCTGTCATGATATTAGAAACCCAAAAGACTTGCAGAAATTAAAAAAAATAGGTACTGTAGATTATTGACTCACGATTGTCCATAGGTGTGCGAGCACGTGTGTGTGTGTGTGTGTGTGTGTGTGTGTGTGTGTGTGTGTGTGTGTGTGTGTGTGTGTGTGTGTGTGTGTGTGTGTGTGTGTGTGTAAGACATGGCAATGTACTTCCATTCCCTACACCCCTAGTAAACTCTGTGGATGCTGGAAGCTATTCATGGATTTGTTATAGCAGTTAGATATGACTTGACAGTATTGGCAGAATGAATGTTAATCAAATAAATCTGAAGCAAATAGTATGAAATCCAAGTAAGGACACTGATATTTCAGAAACATTGACAAATCTTGGATTTCTCTGCTTCACTGCCATGGTTATCCTCACTGCAGCTAACAAAGATCATGACACTTTTACCTTTAACCCAGAAGCAAAAGTAGACTCAGTCATAAAAAACAAACAAGCATCCTTCCTAGACTTTGCAGTACAGACTGTGATAGAGTGAAAGACATGTTTTTGAAAATGTCTTCAGTAACCCAAATAAATTTGCTGAGGATACTATTGTTTGCTCTATGATGCTATTAATTAATGTATTCATGAACTCATGATGGTAGCAGACAAACACAGGAGTAACATCAACAAAAACTGTCTAATAAAATCACAAAATCAGTAAAATATATAACAGAAAAAAAGGGTACAATTTTGCTTTAAAAATTATCCTAGCTATGAAAACATGTCTAGGTTAAAGTACATAACCTACGTACTTTTTCTTATCATATTTTATAAATCCCCTATCTAACCATGGACTCTGACTGATTTCAAAGGTTAAAAGCCGTAATAATGCATTCCTTAATTACATCACAAAAATGAAAGGAAAAAAAATGTTGACAGTAACATGTTATCTATAAAGAATAAATTGATTATTCAGCAGCAGGACATAATGAGTGTACCTGCAAACCTAGCAGTAAGCAAAGACATATGCCAGAGTGCCACAGAGACAAGGAAATCATCTGTTATACACATATGATAACTGCTTGCACAAGTAAGATTGAAAGAGAATGCATCATTGGACTGCATACCTGGTTATTTCATAAACAGAACCAAAAAAAAAATATATATATATATAAAATAAAAAAGTAAATAAATAAAATAACTAAGGTGTCAGTCATGTTACACGAATTATGGTTACAGGATGTACTAGTTTACAAAGAGGATCACATCAGATCCCCTCATATTTTTCACTCATCAACCTGACTGGCATTCTAAGCAAAATCATTAAGAGCATCATAATGGGGTTTATCTAGCATGAGACAGGACACCTACCTCTGTTTAGCTATAGAATACCATACTTTTGTTAAGGGAAGTTCTTACCTATGGCATATTTTGGCATTACTTGAAAATTTAACAGACATATTTGATGAAGGACTGCCTATGCATGCTGCTTATTTTAACATCGCTAAGGCAATCAGTATTGTTCCACATAGTTCGAGAAGCATAGCTGGCTCAACCAGCACCCAGTGCTGATAGCACGAACCAGTGCCCTTCCCCCTCAGCTCTTCCATTAAAGAGCAAACAAAATAAAAAATAACAAAGCACTTCACTGTAATATGTTATTTGTGGCAATGTCATGATCAGCTTAGAGTCTCAACTCCTCAGCTTTTCCATTGAAGAGCAATAAAAATAATAAAAAAAAAAAAACACTCCACTGTAATAAGATGATCATTACACTGTAGCCACCAAGCTCTTTCGCTGAAGAGCACCATAAAGAAAATAAAGGACTTTGCTGTAATAAATCAATTGCTACATTTTAGTGATCACCTTATTGCAGTCAGATCCACATCTGTACCACAACCTGCACCCTACCCCCTCTGCTCTTCCATTAAAGAGGAACAACAACAAAAAAGAGCAGTTTACTGTAATCAAAAATACTGTAATAAGCTCCCCGCCTAAGCCATTTAAGTCCCATTTCTGTTCCCTGCTCCTGACCCTCCTTTCACATATTTTTATTTAGCACTACAGATCAACCCAGGTTTGATTTGACCACAAATGCAATACCTAGTTATCCAGATTGGCTGATTGTGCCCCCCAGCACTTTGAGCACTTTGTGCAGTAGGTAGTTGCCCCTCTTGCTCTGCCCTAGTTACACTTCTTTTCCACATCAGGGAATGATTGTGAAATGAAAAGCATTGAATGTTATTGCACTTGTAAATCAGTAGGTAAAGCACTGGTTAAGCAAGAGGACACACTTCAGGGTGAAGATTACCTGTCTATCCTGATGGAGGTTACCAGTGGTATCTTACAGGGATCTCTGCTAGGGCCACTCAGTGTGTTAAATGGACTGTGGATAACCTGTCTGCTGATTGTTCAAACTGGGTAACATAGCCACTTTAATAAAAAAATGCCAAAGTTCTCTAATGTGGTCTACAAAAAATACACATTTTTAGTAATGACCACATCTTTAATTCCAGTAATTACAGCATCATCAGATTTGGCAAAAAGAACATATATTATAATTATAAAATAAGTGGTCATAGCATAAAAAATTACTCCATCTTTAAAAGTTTAGGGACTTTGGAAGACAACAATTTAAAATGTATCCAGTGTATATCTACCAAATCAAAAAAGCATATACCCATGTAAATCTAAAAGGCATGTTTATTCATGCCAAGAAGTATTTTCTATCTTTATACTTAATTAAACTAAATCATTATAGCGTGCAATACTCTGCTGTGAAGGTCTTCTGTATACCTCAGCAATTACAAAATGGACAAGGTTCTATAAGTTCAGCTTAATTTAGCTGAAATTGAAGTCCTGAATTGCTGTTTTCCATTGGAAATCACCACAGGCATGGTTTCTAAGTCTACACTGGCAATGATTCATTTATTTTCAGATTCCCTTTTCTTCTTTTCTTCATGGTTGCATGACTGTAGAGTTGATATACTGTATATATATATATATATATATATATATATATATATATATATATATATATCTATATATCTATATATATATATATATATATATATATATATATATATAAAAACATGTAGAACACAAGTCCAAACAAACTGATAAAAAGTAAAGAAGCCAAAAACGAATCCAACAGTTTTAGTGTTTTTGTTTCGTCTATGACAAACTTAATCAGAAAATGGCAAACAGTGTGCATATTACCAGGCTTAAATACTTTGGTGCTATTTAATAAACAAGGTTGTGAACTGTTGAGTTGCCTTGTTTGGGACAATGATAGACAAATTAGTGAACATGATAAAGAAATTAAGGTTTTGGACAATAAAATTCACACTGATCTGCTTTTTGAACAAAAGAAGTTACAATATTTTAATAGTTTTCATAAAATTGATTCTATCATCAGTGATCTCAAGCACAAAAAGTTTAACAAACTGACTAGGGACAAGCATGAATACGAGGAGGGTAGGGCATATCCGCCACCCCCCTTGGGCCAACAGAGACTAGGAACTTTTCAACAAAGCAGAGGACAGGAAAATAATGGTGACTGTGAGGACATTTATGATGGGCCTGACCCTTTAGAATACCACCCTCTGAGGAGGTCCGAGAGACTGAAGAATCAGAGAGGGGGGGACAGTGGTCAGCAGTACCCTTACAACAAGGGGAGAGGGAGGGGGAAGGGCCAGTAGCACAACAACAATGTCTGGAATCAACATTAAATGTACCATATGTTATTCTGACTAATGACCATGGTGATTTTAATGTTTATAATTATAGTGATGTTGTTTTACATAGGAATGTTGGCAATTTGTTTGACAAGGGATTGACCTATGTTCCAGGTAGGGGAGCAAGGGTGGATGACACCTTAATCAATCTGAAACTTTATACTAGAAAATTGAATTTAGAATTTTATTTCCAGGACAAAAATGTCAGAAGTATTAATAATGTTGTTTGTCAGAGGAAAAGTACTTTTAACCCTGTTTTACATCCAGCTGTGTATCTCTTTGAGAAATTGTGTGAACATGATGTGAGAAAGTTGTTAAATGCTAACAGATACCAAAATGGAACTAATCTTAGTGTTGAAGAAATGACTCTACTTAGGGAAGTATGTAATAGAAATGACTTGAGAATCATGAAACCGGATAAGGGAGGGGGCCTGGTAATCATGAATAGTGTTGATTACATCAGCAAGATGTGTTCACTGTTATATACAGATACTTACAGTGAAATAAGTTTAAAATGAGAAAAATATTATTTATAAAAAAATAGACATTTCATTACAAGAGTTAGTTTTGAACAACCAGATTACATTAGATGAATATAAATTTCTAGTGACAAAAAACAGCAGAGCACCCACTATTTTTGGTATGCCTAAAATCCACAAGGATTTAGGTGATCCTCCCTTAAGACCAGTTATGGATGCACGGGCCTATAAGACATACACTATTGCCAATTACATTGATTCTCACATTAAAAATGTGTTGAAAGGGAAAAAGTGGATACTGAAAGATTCCTGGGACCTTTTAATGAAAATTTCTAAAAACATGTACACTGACAATTTAATATTTATGACTATAGACATCAAAGATCTTTTTTCAGTTATTCCACATGATGTGGGGCTGGATTGCTTTACAGGTATCTTTGTCAGTATTCTGAACTTGATCATGACAATATTCTAACAATTAGAACTCTGATGGAAATGGTGTTGGAAAGTAATGTCATCACTTTTAAAAAACAATTATTTAAGCAAGAGAAAGGGGTGGCAGTGGGTGCTGCATGCGTCCCTATTTTTGCCAATATTGTTTTAGCATATTGGGAAAATTAATTTATTTTGAATAGTCCCTACACTTCAAAATGGACTTTCTACGGGAGGTACCTGGATGACATCATAGTGTTCTGGAAGGGAGATGATATTGAGTTGATGGAAATTTTTGATTATCTAAAGACAACCACTGGGTTTTTAGAGTTTACATCTACCATAAATTCTGACCAAATTAGTTACTTGGATATTTTGATTATTAAGGACAGGATTAACAAGTGTTTTCAGACAACTATATATAGGTTAGGTTCATAGGTTCATAGGTTCATAGGTTCATACTAGGCTATCTGCCCTAGGGCATTTATAAGCCTAGCCAGAATGTGTTTGGCTTTCGCCACCCATTTTAAATTTATTTTGCTATGCCCTTTTTCGAGGTTAGTATACTGTGCCTCTGTCTAACAGTGACACAGAAGTGATACCCGGGGTAAACCTACGATCTCCCATCCACTCATCAAGATTCCTCTTGAAGAGAGTCAATGAGGGACTCTGCCTAACCTGGACTGGGATTTTATTCCAGAGTGAAGGGAGCCTCTGGGTTATGAATCTATCCCTCCAGCATGTCCTATTTATTTCAGTGCTGAGGTTCAAGTCTCTCGAGCGCATAGCTCGATGGGATTTGGATTTTCTGAGGTGCAGCATGTCCATTAATTCCGGGTTGGACATGGCTTTATACGTCAGGCACAGATTGCCTCTGAACAGGCGGTATGCCACTGAGTAGAGCTGGAGTTTCTTTAACCGGGCAGCATATGGCATCTGTTTGAGCTCTTTGATCCTCTTGGTGAGGTACTTTTGGGGTCTTTCCAGTTGCTGCAGGTGTCTGGTAAGGTACATCCTAAAAGGGGCATTGTACTCAATTATGGGCCTGATGAGGGATGAGTAAAGAGGCACGATGACCTCCCCTGATCTAGATGTGAATCCCTTCATGATTAGGTGGGCTATATAAAATGTTTTTCTAACCACTTTGGCCACGTGATTGTCAAATGAGAGATTGCTATCAACTTGGGCCCCAGGTCCCTAATTACTTCTTCTGTACTTAATGGATTACCACCTATGTGATAATTTGTGGGCACTTTGTTTTTGCCAAAGGGGATGACTATACACTTTTTGGCATTTAGCTTGAGGCCATGGCTCTGGCACCAGTTGTCTGTTTCTATGAGACCCTTTTGGAGGATGCTTGTGTCGGCTGGAGAGTCGATTATGGCGCCCAGTTTGCAGTCATCTGTGAACTTGGTTAGCCACAGTCCTTCCATGTTGGCCTGTACCTCCGAAAAATATATACCGAACAAGAGAGGTCCCAGGACTGAGCCTTGTGGGACACCACTTGTAACTGGTTTGGAGTCTGACATGGCTCCAGCAATTTTAACCATGTGGGTTCTGTCCTTGTGCCAGTTTGCAATCCATCTAGTGACATAGGGGTTTATATTTAAGCTGGTGAGCTTATCTATAATGCCCGAGTGGGGTATTGTATCGAAGGCTTTTGCGAGGTCCAGGTAGGTTATGTGGAGCACCTTCCCCTCGTCAATGGCCTTGGTGACTGTTTCAAAAAAATCAACCAGGTTTAAGAGGCAGGATCTGCCATTAACAAAGCTGAACTGGGTAGGATCCAGTGTTTGTAGGTCCCCAATATCTTTATTTATGAGGTCCATGATGATCCTTTCCATAGCTTTGCAGACCAAGCTAGTCAGGCTTATGGGGCGGTAGTTTCCAGGATCTGTTGAGGCACCACCTTTATGGAGAGGGACCACTGTTGCTGTACGCCACTCTTTGGGCACACATCCTGTAGTAAGGCTGAGATTGAACAGTAGTTTTATGTTTGGGTTTAGCTCTTCTTGGAGTTCATGTAGGACGCAGCCCGGGACACCATCTGGTCCCATTGATGCTGTGTTTTTTGCTTTGGAGAGGGCGGCTCTTACCTGAGCATCTGAGATGTCAGGGGGGCAGCACTCTGCTGGGATAGATATTTCCCCTTTTGGTGGGGGGGGGGAGTTTGCACTGAACCTGTCAGCTAGGATGTTGGCAATGTCTGTGGATTCAGTGTATTTTTTGTCATTTTGGACTAATTTGAGCATATCTGGGAATTACTACCCAGGTTCCTAACATAACTAAAGAAAGCCTTGTGATTATCCTTAGTGTCCTGTGCAATTTTTCTCTCAAAGCTGGCCTTAGACAATTTTATGAGTGCCCGTAGTTTTTTGCTAATGCTGATCAGTGATGCCTTCCCTTTTTGGGATTTTGCTCTATCATTTAGTAGCTTCCTCCTTCTATTGTATAGTTTGTTTATGGCTGGGGTCCACCAGACAGGGCGTCTGCCTTTGGAGGATTGGGTCTTGGTTTTATTTGGGATCGCATGATCCATGCATTCCTGAAGGTGTTCATAGAATGCGTTTATAAAGGATTCTGCGGTCTGGGCCGTATTTTCCATAGGCCCGGGGGCTTTGAAGGATTCCACCTCAGTTTTGAGGAGTGTGAAATTTGCTTTAGAGAAGTTTTTCACTGTGGTTTTCTGGGAAGGGGGTGGTGTCGGGTGTGAATATCCAGTGAGATTAGTTTATGGTCTGATCTTACCAGTGAGGGATACACTTCTGGTCTCGAGCATAGAGTCCCCATGTTGGTGATGATCAGGTCCAGTATGTTTTCCCCTCTTGTGGGAGTGGTAACAAGTTGTTCCATAGCATTTGAGTTTATAAATTCTAGGAACCTTCGGGCTAGGGTGTTGGAGCTAGAGTAATGCTCCCAGTCTATGTTTGGGTAGTGGAAGTCTCCCAATATAATGGTGTTTGGAGAGACCTTCATATTTTCCAGTGTTCTCAGGAAGGCCGAGTGGGGTTCCTGGGTTTGGGAGGGTGGTCTGTAGCAGGCTATAAACTGGAAGGCAGTTTTACCCACTGTTAGTTGCACATGGATAGTCTCTGATGCTTTGTGCTTTGCCACCAACCTGGAGGTGTGGGTATCTTTGATGGATATCGATGCTCCCCCTCCTTTTGTGGTTCGGTCCAAGTTTTGGGGCCGAAAAGCATGGTATGAGGTGTAACCTGGTAGTGCTGGGGTGCTCTCAGGAGCCCTGAACCAGGTTTCTGTTACTGCACAGATATCGATGTTCTCCATGCTAAGGAGAGTTTCGAGTGCGTGCATCTTGAGGTTTAGACTTCTGGCGTTGAGTAGCATTATTCTTAGTTTCTTATCCCTTGTGATACCTATGGAGGTGTGTTTGTCTTTTGAGCCTTACCTAAAAAAGGCACTATGGGGGTAGCAAGAGCCTTTGCCAATATCCGAAAGCCCAGGGGTGACAGGTGCAAGCCATCCCTAGCGAAGCATCGTGGCTTGTCGAGCATATCATCCCAAGCTGACAGGCATTGGATCCCCTTTGAATGATACCAGTACTTAAGCCAATTGTTGAAATTGATCATCTTGTATTCATATTGTGGCATCATTCTTGGTGAGGGTAAGATGCTACTCAAGGTCAGGGTCATACCAGCCTGGGCTACATGCTCAGAGAGCTCCTTTATGTCTCTTTTCATGTAGTCCAGGGAGGTACGTCTCAGGTCATTCACACCAGCATGGACAATGACTGAGTCATATTTGTACTTGCCTCGGAGTGACCTGAGTGCTTGTGTTATGTGGCGGATCCTAGCGCCCGACAGGCTGCTCACCGTGACCCTCTCCTTGTTCAGCCTGGTGAGCGGGACGTCAGTGTGCCTGACGATAGAGTCACCTATTACAAGTGTATCAGGTGTGTTGTTTAGTTTTAAGGGCTGTGACTGTTCGGCACACTGGCTTTGTGAGATATGTGTTGCATGTGTTTTGTTTTGGGGTAGCGGTTGCTTGGGTGTCTGCTTTGGAGGTCTCTGCTGCTTAGGCAGATCTTAATTTAGAGCCTCCGAGTATGTTTTTGTGTGATTATGTGTTTGGTTTGCTGTCGTGGTAGGTCTATGTGAGACTGGAATTGTAGTGAGTGTGGTTTCCTTCTCCTCCTGACTGGTTATGCCAGTACTGAGTTGAGAGAGCTTAGCCTCCAGTTTGGCTATATGGTTGCATCTCTCGCATGTGTTGGAATTTGTTGGGAGGAGGAGAGGGTTATCTGTGTACATGAGGCAGTTGTAACATTGCCTCAAGATTCCCAGATTCACCAGCTGGACCGGAGAGGAGATTGACAACTGACCTTTGGACATGCTAGAATAATATTGGGAATTCCTTAATAATTGAAAACAAGGGCCAGTGGGGAGTGAGGGTGTAGTGCTTTTAATTTTTAGTGCTGACTTATATAATTGCTTTAGTGAGCAAGTGCCAGGTAACTTAAGTGCAATGTGTTACAGGTAACTTAAATGCAAAAATGACAAACAGTAACTTTCTTTCAAGTGAAACCAACCTATTCTAACAGCCTGTTGCATTTTGATAGCTGGCACCCTATACACCAGAAAAAATCCTTGGTGAAGGAACAGTCTGTTAGGTTGGCGAGAATGATCAGTGATGAGGGAGAATTTGTGGAACAGATGGATTTCTTAAAAAATATGTTAGTGAAAAGAGGTCATCCACTAGAATTTTTAAATAATATTTTTGAGGAAGTTATTAATAAAAGATCAGCAAGTACCTTTGTTTCCTTATTAGGTAAAGTAGACTACCAGGTCATGGGACAGGAGAAACCGGCTGGGTCGGACTTCAAAAATGCTTTAGTCCTTACCTATAATCAGGGTTTTCAAGAATGTGAGGAAATCATTTATCGAAATTGGCATGTATTCGAAATAAACAAAGAACATCTTAATATTGTAGGTAATAGGCCAAAAATAGTTTATCATAGGGATGCCAACTTTAAATCTATTATTGAGAGGTGTCCGAATATTAGCCATGTAAGAGGGAATGTGTCAAAATGTGGCTATTGTGGACAATGCAAATTTATGCTGGAAGGAAATACAGTCTTTATTCCAAATTATGGTAAAATTAATTTGTATGGGAAATTTAATTGTAGTACAAAGGCAGTGGTGTACCTGGCTCAGTGCACCAAATGCCCAAGATTCTATATTGGCAAGATCACCAATGCTATTAGGACAAGGGTATAACAACATAATTGTGACATCTTACATAATGAAATAAAAAGTGCTCTAGCAGTTCATGTTATGGAAAATCAAGGACACACATTTAAGTTTACCATATTAGAACAAGTTTGTACTAGCGAGAGAGGTGGTCCAGTAAATGATTTTTTAGAATTAAAAGAACTAAAGTGGAAGTTAAGAACCAATGCCAGTGTTAACCCTGGACTTAATAGTACCCTATCTATTAGTTCGTTACTTAGGTTGAGGTCTGAGTTCTTTTTATAAAAATGTATTCCCACTGTTCTTTTTGGTTCTTTTTGTGTTTTGTTGTACTGTTATATAGTTGGGTCTGGGACATTTTTTGGTATTGTTTTCTGTGGTTGTTGAATATATTTATACATATATATAGTTATATATGTATGTTTTTTAGAAAGACAAATTTACTCTATTTTATACTAATTTATTAATTATATTGTTCATATACATACATATATATTGTTTTGTATTTAGAAATAATAGGATGGATATTAATGTGTCATTTATTATTGTATTATTGGACGGAGGTGGAAAATTCATAGTCTGTGTTTTTTAAAAATGTATTTAAAATGCATGTAGCACTTTAAATTGTTAATTAGGGGGAGTATTTAAGCTGGGTAATATGCAAAACGAAAGCACTAAAATAAACTGTTGGATTCATTTTTGGCTTCTTTGCTTTATATATATATATATATATATATATATATATATATATATATATATATATAAAGTTCAGGGGTGTGTGGCTTACCCCCTGTGTTGGGATTCAGGGTGGCTTGTCCCCCTGTGGACAATGCTTATATTTAATTTTTTCATCCGGTTGAATTCCTGATTATTTTGCTCAGTGAATTCATTTCACTCTGAATTTGAAGTTTTTGAGCAAGCCACCAGCAAGATTGAAAAGGTAAAATTGTTCCTGCTCAGAGAAATCATAGCACTGGAAAAATTGAATTGTTGGAAAGGATTCAGCAATCATTCTCAATAATATGATTCATTATTACAAAAATGAAATGGTTAGAAATGAGAAAGGCTTCAGGAAATATCATAATATTAATTTTCTTAAAGGTTATTTACAGGTAACGCCTGCAATGTCTGATGTAGTTCTATTTGAAATGATCAGCTTGGAACACCCTGCTAGGCAAGCTAACACCAGACTGGATATTTAAAGTAAATATCAACAATAGAAAAAACATGATGGATTCAGTATTTAATGTCTCATAAGATTATGAAATACTCTTTCCATTGCAATTAGGAAAAGTCATTTTTAGCTTCTTTCAATAATAGGTTCGTAGGTTTGACCTACTTGTCTTCTAGAAAATGAGTTGTTGTAACCCCATGCTGATATTTCCTACTTATACATGTATCATGATTATTTTTGAAGGAAGTTAATGTCTGGGTAACCGTTTGAATGGCCGGGACTTACAATGCCGAGTCCTGTAATGTGTAGATTGAATGTCTGAAAATCCAAATTTAAATGTACCAAGTCTGAAATTGCCACTTCTCAAACTATTCCCTTTTCTTTGAGGTATGGCAGTCTCAGAGTTTGTTTATATAAGTTCAGGTGGTGGAGAATTGCCCCCCCCCCGCAAAGAAAAAAAAACTAAACAATTTTAAAGGAGAAGAGTGATGTTCAATATTCATACATTTCACGCATTTCCATTCTTTTTTTTTTTTTTTTTTTTTTTTTTTTTATTCCAGCATTACAGCACTTGACATTATAAGTGCCAGCATCCCAGTAGGGATCCTGATGTCTGACTTCTTCTGGGTTTAAAGGCCTGTAGTTCAGAAGACTACTAAGTGCTTATTTTCCTTGCATTTGAAATCATCTCCTACATTTTAACTGTCACTCTCAGGTGCCATGTTCGCCTTCACAAGTTGTTTTTTGCTGCCAACCCAAGCATTGTTGTCTTGGCCTGTGTAAGCCCTTTCATTTCAGGTTCAAGGCTATTCCCACTCCGTCTAGGACCTGTGGTCACCCTAACCTGTGCTGCTCATACATTTTTAAGCCAATATACGTTACAGTATTTAAGACACTGTACAATGCAGTAAGCATGTGCCATCGTAGAACTGAGTTGATTGAAGTATCATTTAGTAGAACAAGTCTGAAATGCCAAAGTACAACAAAAAGTTTATACACAAGAAGTTGTAATAGCAGGTCACATTTATGAGGGGTTTTGAAGAAATAAGAAGGCTGTAATCTTTGAAAATTACATTATGAGGGCTATCTTGCATGCTGTCGAGTGAAGGGTTTTATATAGTGTTGCCTCAGATTTTCGTCATGCACCTTCTGCATGCCGATCAACAAAAGAAAACTAGTAAACGCGTACATCTGGTCTAAAGGGTAGATTTGTACTGTATATAAACAGTTACCTTTTGTGCTGTAAAAAGTAATAATTTTGTCGGGTATATTAAGAATGACTGTTGCAACATTTTTAAAGTTCTGAAGAAATAATTGTGTTGTAAGCTTCAGGTCAAATTACTGTAATTTTCCAAAGCTGTAGGTTATGTTGTTGTGGAAAGGATCATAGATTTGGTGTGTTTTCATATTTTATTTCAGATCTTCAACATGCTTCTACAAACTTGCTTCATGAAGAAAAGTAGAAAAAAAATGCATTTTGCTGTCTGAAAATGGTCCTTGGACCAGTCTGCCTAACTGGTTAAGAGATAATAAAACAATTAAAAAACTAAAATTCGGATTTTGCAAGAGGGTCTTGAAATTTGTTTTCTTGTTTAAAATGGCCTAGATCTGTAAATGAAAGATGCGAGATTAGGAGATGGTGCAGTCCTGAGGTTCTAACTTTCATACCAGACCATCTGTCTAAGTTCATTCTATGAGTGTTAAAGCTCTCATAAAACTTACCATAAAAGAAGACAAATTACATTCAGAAAGGAGACAATTAGCCTGCTTTGTCTCCTTTAAATGCATGTAGCATTCTACCTTCTCTCCATTCTATCATTCTCACTCTCCCTGTCATAGCCGATTCCCTCTTGGATGGCCAGGTAGGCTGTCCTTCCATCACGTATACTGGTTGTCCATTCAGTGGCTCCACAAATCCCACTGTGACAAAGTACTATCATTTATCTAGGAAGTAGTCAATCTCTACAGTCTGCTGCCTGTCCCCCTTCCTTCTCCCTGTGAACATCCTGTTAATGATGGCTCCTTTATAGCTTCCTAACATGATCACAAGCACTAATGTGTCCCTCCTTTGGCTTCTGGCCTCTAGTGAGAAGAGTTGCAGCTCCTGTAGTCTCTGTTTATATCCCTTCCCTTCCATGTAATGCAACTTTGTGTTGTTTTTCTTGTATAGTTTCTACAAGTACAAACATTACTCAAGATATAAACTGACTAGGGCCCTCTAGAATGAAGCATTACCTCTGTGTTTCTGAAATAATTTCCACTGAGGGTAAATCCCAACAATCACCTTCTTGTTGTCACTCCCTCCCATTGTACTCCTGCTGAACTAGTCCAAGTGTGATCAACACCTCTTACCTGATATTTCACAGAACGATTGTTGTGACTGAAAAGAAGGACTTTGCATTGTCTGTGATGAACATTAATTGCAAATTTTCTGTCCACTAGGTTATTCCTTTCCTAATCCTTCTTTAGACTTGTTTTGTCATCCTTCCATTTTATGCCTACCTTTGTATCATCAACGAAAAGGCTGATACTGTTCTCTAATTCCTCAAATATGCCTGAAACATAATGAAGAGCAGTATTCCTGAGGATATTCAACTAGTCGTTTTCCTTGTTTCTGACTTTGTCTCTTTTACCACAATGATTGTGTCCTATCCCTCAACCATGCAGTATTGTAGTTTCTCACTCTTGGCCTTACTCTCCGATCTCTGCAGATTTCTTAGCAACTGCTTCTGCAGGCCAAAATCAGTGATCTTGGTGAAATCCAGGAAGACCACATATATGGTACACCACTGTTATGTTCTTCTGTAACCTGGTCATAAAAACAGATAAGGTTTGACTGGGAGAGTCTTCAGTCCATGGATTTTGTGTACTCATTTTCCTCTGTGAAAGCAACTAGGCTTTTTATTATGAGTCTGTCTGTGATTTTTCTGCCACTACAATTCGACTACCAAGCTTGTAGTTTTCAGGAATTACCTTGCTCTCTCCTGTGCAAACATGCCCCACTTGCTACCTTCTAGCTCCCGAGCTTCTCTCAGGGGTCTACCAGATTTCTAGGGGTTCTAGGAGACAGCCCATCAGCCCATATGACCCCTGTGCTTTACCTTCCCCTGGATCAGTTAAGACAGGAGTTCTCTGTCCACCTCCTACTCTCTATCCATTTCAGGTCCTGATTTCTAGGAATCACAGTTATGGCCCTTGGACTTTTATCTGGTACACTAACAGAATTAGGTGTGCATTAACAGCCTACTTCTCAAATTCTTTTAAATTTACTAAATGCCAGAATACATTTTTCAAATTTCCTCACTGAGTAAGTCATTGTTAAGGAAAACTAAGAGGTTATTATTTGAATACTAATCTTAATTACCATTTAACTTGTCTCTTGTCTGGCATTGCTTGACAAGTCAAAGGTAACACTTGAGGTACAAAGACATAACTAAGTACTAATGAATTGGTATCTCTGTAAATGTCATCATCTTCTTTCGGCTGTTCCCGTTAGGGGTCGCCACAGTGGATCATCTCTTTCCATTTCTTCCTGTCCTCTGCATCTTGCTCTGTCACACCAACCACCTGCATGTCCTCTCTCACCACATCCATAAACCTTATCTTAGGCTTCCTCTTTTACTCTTACCTGGCAGCTCCATCCTTAGCATCCTTTTCCTAATATGCCCAACATCCCTCCTCAGCACATGTCCAAACCAACGCAATCTCGCCTCTCTTGCTTTGTCTCTAAACTGTCCAACCAGAGCTGACCCTCTAATATACTGATTCCTAATCCTGTCCATCCTAGTCACACCCAGTGCAAATCTTAACATCTTTAGCTCTGCCACATCCAGCTCTGACTCCTGCCTTTTTGTCAATGCCACCATCTCCAACCCATATAACATAGCTAGTCTCACTACCCTCTTGTAGACCTTCCCTTTCACTCTTACTGGTACCCATCTGTCACAAATTACTCCTGACACTCTTCTACACCCATTCCAACCTGCCTGTACTCTCTTCTTCACCTCTCTTGTACACTCACCATTACTGTGAACTGTTGATCCCAAGTACTTAAACTCATCCACCTTTACCAACTCTACTCCCTTCATCCTCACCATTGCTCTACCCTCCCTCTCATTTACACACATATATTCTGTCTTAGCCCTGCTGACCTTCATTCCTCTCCTCTATAGAGCATATCTCCACCTCCCCAGGGTCTCCTCAACCTCGTCCCTACTCTCACTACAGATCACAATGTCATCTGCAAACATCAGAGTCCACGTAATCTCTATAAATATAATAGTAATAATAAAAGAAAGAAAGTAAGTACAAGAGACCCAAAACAGAACAAAACTAATACAGGCTGAATGAGAAGAATGGCTTGTGAGGAGATCAGGGTGTGGAGCAGCCATTTGTCTTATGCTGTTTTGTGTGGCAGCGGATTTGGGGTCTGGAGGAAATTGGAGGAACTTTAAAACGAATATTGGAGCTAGAAAAACCAAAGAAATCATTAGCTAAGTAGTGAAAAGTGGAATGGAATTGAAGGTAGCAACAGGAGTACAGTAAACAGGATGGGATGGGAAATTCTAGGACTCATAAGACAGAAGACATGATTACTAATGCAGGTGTTGTTGTTTCTCTTTAATTTAAGCGAATATCAAAAGTGTCTGCCACTTTACTGCAAGCAGATGACTGAAAACAGTTTGACAATAACTGTTTTTATAAAAACAAGCCACCTAAATTCCTTATGTTGGGACTGTGCTTTCCCACCACATATCTTTAATATTTGGTTTTCACATAATCAAGAGTATTTTACTTTGCTGTATGATTTTGCAGTCTCTAGACAAGACTGAATTAATAAGGAAGTATAGAGTTACAGCTCTATATCTCTGGTTGCAGGAAGCTTGCTGCCTCAAAGAAAAATATTTATAAATTTGGCTATTTTGTAAAATTTGTATTGTGATGAATTTTTAGTTGGTTTTCAGTCAACTGGTTTCAGTCAGATGACGTTCAGTGTAACTATGCAGAATGGAGTTGACAAAGGAAGGCAGGCTAGTGAGATGGCAGAGAGTAACTTGATAAGAGAAAATGAAAAATTTAGGCACAAGATAAAGGAAGCCAAGATGGAATGACGGGTACAGGGAGTACTGAAAACTGACAAAGTAGTAACAGGCTGAGGGGTGGCATACAGGAACTAACGCCATAAGGAGAGATGGGGGAAGTGAGCATGGAAGGACAGCTGTCTGGTAGGGAGAGAGTTAGAAGGGACACAACAGTGGAGGATGAAGCTGTAGGAAGAGTATATAGTTTCAAAGGTTCATAGTTGTTTACTAGGCTAATGACTACAAGGACCTTTTAAGCCTAGCCATGCATACCAAGTCTCTGACAAGTTCTGATACCTTTGATAAGTGTAAGCAGGGGTTTGGGAGATGAACAATTTACAGGTTACCTGTGTCCATTAGAGACATAGGTGCCAAACCAGGAATGAATTCTCAGAACTCAGTGTGAAACAGGCCCTACAGACTGAAGGAGGCCGCCACCATATGTACTTAGAAGTGTTGGGGATAGTACACACAGAGAAGGGGGGTTGCAGACAGGAGGGGTACTGACATAGGGTAAGAAATACAGAAGATGAGAGGAACTTGGAGGACAGATAAGAGGGTTTTGGTGATTAAGAATCCTGGCAAGTGAATTAGGAATGATTTTGTTACAGTGAAAATTGGATTGAAGCTTAGACTTAGTAAGACATGGGAGGAAGGATTCAGAGTAGTTACTGAGAGGAATGGATGGATGTTTGTTGTAGTATGTGTAATCAGCAATAGCCTGCCAGAAGAAACAGCTGAGGTGTTATAAAACAGGGACAGAAAGGTGTTTACCAATAAGGGACTAGAGGCAGCATTCTTGAAAGCATTATCCATGTCAGTGTCCAGCATACTGTGGAATGAGAGGAATAGAGAGTATAATGATTGGCTACAGCAGTGGACAAAAGAGAAGGGTTTGGAACTGGTAGCAAATGGCAGAGATTTAGCAGACAAATTAGCTGCATGTCAAGGACAGCCATTATTCTAGCTTAGAGGGGACCGCAATGCTCAGAACTGGGTTGGAAAGGTACATCTCAATGGCCTTACTTTAAAACTAAGATGTAAGGGCAGAGTAAGTAGAAGGGGGTTGTATTCAGCTAGTACACATGAAGAAAAAGCTGTCACATGATGTAGCTGAAAACCAATAAAGGGTGACTCAGACCATGTCTAAGTAGCATTACTTGTGCAGTGCAAGGGATCTCAATAGCAACAAGTGATGAAAGGATATGGTGGCTATGTATGATGTCTCAGAAACATCTACCTATGGCTACGGGCTAGGACATGGAGGTTCCTAAGTACAACTTCAGGGATAAAGGTTAATTAGTAATGTACTTAAAGGAGAACCACACCCGCAGACTCAAAAAACATGTTTATTTCATCATGGTTTGGTGTTTCATACATTTTAACACCACTCTGGGACTATTTACAAGTTTTTAAATATTTTTTATATGCAATTTCTGAGTCTGACCACATGGGGTCTGGCATCTTGAAGTAATTCTGATTGTTTAGTCTGCCTCTAGATATCCCACAATGCAGTGCTCATCTGTAATAAGTTACATCACGTAGGCCTCTTTCTTCCTAAAGCTCCTGTCACTAACATTGATTTTACAGGCATACACTGCTGTCTTTCAGTCAGTTAGTAGGGTTACCACCTGTCCCACTTTACGAGGGACAGTCCCTCTTTGGCAGTTGTGTCCTGACAAAAAATATTAAAAATGGCAAATGTCCTGAGATTGTAGGACATAATTATTTCCTATATTTTATGTAATAGTTGCATAAAACAGTTATTCCGTATCTAAAATACCTAAATGTTATAAGAAACAGAATAAGCAACTAAAATGCTACAAGAATAAGCTTTTATTTAGGCAAAAAAGTTAAGTTCTATCCTTTGTACTGACCGTGTGTATGTGTCGGCCTGTAGAATCTGATGTTTGTACCGAAAATGTCCCACTTTGGCCATTTGAAAAGGTGGCAACTCTATCAGTTAGTTTTAAGTAACATTTCATGCTGTTCAATGACTACTTAAAACACAAACAGTGCAAATGCCACAGAACAGAATTTCAAAGTGCTTTTTACTGCTGCTTCTTTCTTGAATGGCTAAACTACAGTTTTTTTGTGAAGCCTGAATTGTACTACTTTGACTCATCTCCCATCCCCCTTCACACCTAACACTCCTAGCTGTCAAAGTGTTAAGGGTAATTTAAGCTATTACCTGCTGTGATTGTCAGCTGACAGCAGGAGACTTACTCATGCACCGTTTCCTTGTGGAGCCTTTACTTTCTGTATGGGTAGGGGAAGGACCAGGGAGCTGTGACATCACCATATGGGTGGGTTTTTAGGACGGTCATAGTGATGTCAGTTTGGGGAGGGATTTGGCCAGAAAACTACCTGTATTCAGTGGCCTTGATGAAAACAGTGAATTGGAGACTTTTTCAGGGCAGGATAAACGTTTTTTGAAAGTGAAACCACCACAGTACAGCAAGGTACTGTTCTAGTGGAGAGAAACAGTCAAATTAAAATATTTTAAATGCTGTGTTTATTCATAGCAGGGACAATAAATAGGGAGAAAAGGGACAGAGAAGTTGAGCATTTAATAATAGAACCCCGTTGTCCTTTAAAGAAGGATGTCATTTCTCTTCTCATTTCCATCATTACTTTTTTCTTTTCTAAACCATATAGTTTCCGAAGATTCTTCTCTCTCACCGCTATCATCCTGCTCTTCTTCTCTTTTGACTCATATATCTTCTTACAACCTATAATTTGTTCCTTCTTTTTGTGTTCACTTTGTATTGTGCAATCTGACCACTACTTTTCTTTTCCTTCAGATTATTCATTTCTCTTAAAATTCATTTTCATCATGCCCCCCTCACATCTCATTCCCCGCATTCTTAATTACTAATTCATGTTTAAATGTGTTCACTTTGTTAACATCTTCACGGTCTGTTTACTTCCCCATAAGTAACATTCTGTAAATTTTGCAATTTGTAATTTTTTCCTAAAAGATTCAGTCCCACTCCCCATGCCTTTGCCAGTACACATATCGTGTTTTAAACATTTCCTACTAGCTGTACAGTTTTGTATTTTGCTTTCTGTACAGTAGTAGTGTCTGATGTCATAACATCCTTGCTAAAAATAACTGAATCTTTATTCTTTTATTCTGTGTCATCTTAAGCACTGAAAATCATCTGTTCCATGGCCTCACTCATTTTTTTGCTTCTCCAAGTTCTCTAATGCAGCCTCTAAAGCTGCTAAACTCCCCGGGTTAATACCATACCACAGTCTAGTGTAATATGTATTATGGCTTTTACATCTTTGACACCAGTTTCCTGAGGCACTGATATGGTCTGCAATTAAAGAGGGGAAAATACCAGTATTAAAGAGGATGCTCATCTTCCTAGAATCCAGTATGCATTTCCTTGTTGTACAGCACTCCCCTTTGTTATACCGAATCTACAAATATTCATACCCAGTTTATTGCACGATATCCTGTGCCTGTTTTTTGACTTCTTTATTAATTCTTTCTTTTTCTTAGGTTCTTTTTCTTGCCTTACTTTTCCTTCAGGTAATACTTATAGTATCTTCCCTCCCCTGCTCTTCCTTATAGACTCTGCCACATCTGTTACTTCTTCGTGTCACTCAAGCATTCTTTTTCCACTAATATCACTGTCCTTTGTTAAACCATTTTCTATTATTCTGTCACATTCATGCAGTTTCTTATTTTCATCTGCTAGATGCTGCTCCATTTGCAATGACTACCATTTGTTTCTACCAGAATTTCTGTTGTTTTGCCATTTGTTAACTCTGTCAACAGCTTTCAGATCAAAATGCTTGTGAATCGGAGATCTGCTTTCAGACCCATTTCCTTCATTTCACAAACAGCTTCTTATTTTTCCACCTCAATTTCAGCTTCTGCTTTTAAACTCATTATGCTGTGTCATGTAGTCTACTTTTGTAATTGCAAACAATAAAAAATAAATAAATAAATAATACTGGCACACATGCTTTTCCCTGAACAATGCTCTGCTACACCCCTGAAACGATTAAGGGAACTCTCCCAGTGTCCTGGCTAGCATACCACCTGAAGTCTGTTCTGAATACATGCCCTAACCTTAGTAGCCTAGTACTATTGACATGCTCAAAAAATAATAATTAAATAAAAATAATGACATTTCCCAAAGTTGTGAGACTGCCCTTACTAGATAAAAGTTAAGCCTATATATTTTTTTGAGTTTCAGTATCTTTGTCTTAAAGTTTTCATTTTGAGCATCATTAAAATAACATAGCACAACATTATAGGTTCATAGGTAGGTACTAGGCTATCTGCCCGAAGGCATTTATAAGCCTAGCCAGAATGTGTTGGCTTTCACCACCCCCTTAGATTAGTTCCCTGTACCTCTGTCCAGCAGAGCCACTGAAGTGATCCCCGAGGTAAACTTTCTGCTTCCCATCCACTCGTCAAGGTTTCTTTTGAAGAGTGTTAGTGAGGAGCTCTGCCTAATGTAGATTGGAATCTTGTTCCAAACCATGGGAAGTCTCAGGGACAGGAATCTATCCCTCCAGTACATCCTATTTATTGCTGTGGTAAGATTTAGATTCTTAGAGCGTGTGGCTCGAGGGGATAATGTTTTCTTTAGGTGGAGCATGTCCATCAATTCTGGGTTGGACATGGCCTTGTATGTCAGGCAGAGATCACCTCTGAGTAGGCGGTATGCAACTGAGTACAGCTGTAGTTTCTTCAGTTGCGCTGCATAGAGCATCTGTTTGAGGCCAGTGATCCTCTTGGTCAGGTTCTTCTGTGGTCTTTCCTGCTGTTGCAGGTGTCTTGTAAGGTGCATTCCAAATGGGGCATTGTACTCTATGATGGGTCTGATGAGTGATGAGTAGAGGGGGACAACGACCTATTTTGATCTGTATGTGAACACTTTTGTGATTAGATGGGCCACATAGAAGGATTTTCTAACCACTTTGGCAATGTGATTATCAAAGGTGAGATTATTATCTACTTGGGTCCCCAGATCTCTTATTACATCTTCCATATTTAGGGGACTACCACCTATGCGGTAGTTTGTGGGTACTTTGTTTTTTCCAAAGGGGATGACTATGCACTTTTTGGCATTTAGCTTGAGGCCATGATTGTGACACTAGGTATCCGTCTCTGTCAGACCCTTTTGGAGGATATCTGTGACAGCCGGAGAGGTAATTACAGCCCCCAGTTTGCAGTTGTCTGCAAACTTGGTCAGCCATAGTCCTCCTGTGCTTGCCTGTACCTCTGAGAAGTATATGCCGAACAGGAGGGGTCCTAGGACTGAGCCCTGGGGAACGTCACTTGTAACCGGTTTAGAGTTGGACCTAGCTCCCACAACTGTCACCATGTGGGTTCTGTCCGTGAGCCAGTTGGCAACCCATCTTGTGACATAGGGGTTTATGTTCAGGCTGGTGAGCTTGTCTATAATACCAGAATAGGGAATGGTGTTGAAGGCCTTAGCGAGGTCTAGGATGGCTGTGTGTACCACCTTTCCCCTCATCTATAGCCTTGGTAACTTTCTCAAAGAAGTCCACCAGGTTTCGGAGGCATGATCTGCCCTTAACAAAGCCATACTGGGTAGGGTCCAGTGTTTGGAGGTTCCCAATGTCTCTGTCAATGAGTTCCATGATAATGCGCTCCATAGCCTTGCAGACCAAGCTAGTCAGGCTTATAGGGCAATAGTTCCCGGGGTCTGTTGTGGCTCCATCTTTGTGGAGCAGAATAACCATTGCTTTGCACCACTCTGTGGGTATGTAGTCTGTGGAGAGGCGGAGTTTGAACAGTGTGTTTAGGTGAGGGGTTAGTTCATCTTTGAGCTCATGTAGGACGCAGCCTGGGACACCGTCCAGTCCCATTGATGCTGTGTTTTTGGCTTTGGAGAGGGCTGTTTTAACCTGAGTGTCTGTGATGTCAGGGACTCTATGTTCTTCTGGTATGGTTATGGGCCCTTTTGGGAGTGAGAGGAGGGTGAAGTTTGCACTGAACCTGTCTGCCAGGATGTTGGTGATATCAGGCGGTTCAGTGTATTTTGTGCCATTCTGCACTAACTCCGAGCAGATCTGAGCATTGCCACTTAGATTCTTGACATAGCTAAAGAATGCCTTGTGGTTATCTGTGGTGTCCTTGGCAATTTTGCTTTCAAAGCTTGCCTTGGATACTTTTATGAGGGATTGTAGTTTCTTGCTGATACTGATCAGGGATGTCTTCCCTTCTTGGGATTTTACTCTTTTCTGTACTAGTTTCCACCTTCTGTTGTATAGCTTGTTTATGGCAGGAGTCCACCAGACTGGTTTCCTTTTCTTGGAGAAGTGAGTCTTGGTTTTGCTTGGGATGGCATGATCCATGCATTCTTGTAGGTGCCCATAGAATGCATTAGTAAAGGATTTTGCAGCTTGGACAGCGTAATCCTTCAGCATGGGGGCTTTGAAACGTTCCACCTCAGTCTTGAGTAATGTGAAGTTTGCTTTTGAAAAGTTTTTCACGGTGGTTTTCTTGTCTGGGGGTGGGGGCGGAATGTGGATATCCAAAGTGATCTGTTTATGGTCAGATCTAACCAGTGAGGGGTTGACCTCCGGTGTGGAACACCGGTCACCCATGTTGGTGATGACCAGGTTCAATATGATGTCACCTCTGGTGGGAGTGTTGACCAGTTGAACCAGGGCATTTGAGTTTATAAATTCTAGGAAATGTTGGGCAAGGGAGTTAGTACTTGAGTAGTTCTCCCAGTTAATGTTTGGGTAATTGAAATCACCCAATATTAGGGTGTTTGGTAGGATCTTTATGTTTCCCAGTGTTTCCAGAAATGCGGAATGGGGGTCCTGGGACATGGTGGGTGATCTGTAGCAAGCTACAATTTGAATTGCAGTTTTGCCCATTGTTAGTTGCACTTGGATGATCTCTGAAGCATCGTGCTGTGCCATTAACCTGGAAATGTGGGTATCCTTGATGAATATGGATACACCCCAGCCTTTTATATTTCTGTTGTAGCCTAGTAACGCTGGAGTGCTCTCTGGAGCCTTAAACCAGGTTTCTGTTACTGTACATATATCGATTTTCTCCATACTGAGGAGTGCCTCGAGAGCATGCATTTTGAGGTTTAGACTTCTGGCATTGAGTAGCATTACCCTCAGTTTTTTGTTACTTGTGCTATTTACGGCAGTGGGTTGAGCCTTGCCTAAGAAAGACACTATGGGGGTGGCAAGAACCTTGGCCAGTATTCAAAAGCCTAAGGGTGACAGGTGCAAGCCATCTTTAGCAAAGCAGTGTGGCTTGTCGAGCATGTCATCCCAGGTGGACAGACACTGTATCCCCTTTGAATGACACCAGAAACTTAGCCAATTGTTGAAATAGAGAATTTTCTTTCTTTATACCATGGTATCATTCTTGGTGAGGGCAGGATGCTACTCAAGGTCAGGGTCATACCGGCCTGGGCTACGTGATCAGGGAGCTCTTCCATGTCTCTCTTCATGTAGTCCAGGGAGGTACAGCTCAGGTCATTCACACCAACATGGACAATGACAGAGTCATATTTGTACTTGTTCTGGAGTGACCTGAGTGCTTGTTTTATGTAGCGGATCCTGGCACCCGACAGGCAGCTAACAGTAACCTTCTCCTTATTCAGCCTAGTGAGTGGGACGTCAGTGTGCCTGACTATAGAGTCACCTATTACTAGTATGTTGGGCATGTTATTTTGCCTTAAGGGCTGTGATTGCACGGCACACTGGTTTTGTGAAGTATGTGTTTCATGGTTTGTTTTGGGGGGTGGAGGTTGCTTGGATGTTTGCTTTGGAGGTCACTGTTGGTTTTGCAGATTTTTATTTAGAGCCTCTGAGTATGTTTTCATGTATTTATGTGTATTTTTTGCCAGTGCTGCTTTAATGGGTCTGTGTGAGACTGGTGGTGTGTTGCAAGTATTTCCCTTCTCCTCTTGACTGTCTGATCCAGTCTTGGGTTGAGAGAGCTTAGCCTCCAGTTTGGCTGTATAATTGCATCTCTCGCATGTATTAGTGTTTGGTGGTAGGAGGAGGGGGTTGTCTGTGTACATCAGGCAGTTGTAACATTGCCTCAAAATGTCCAGATTCACCAGTTGGACTGGAGAGTACACCTGAAACTGCCCTTTGGACATGCCTGGATAGGTACAGTGAACTGTTTTACTGGATGGCTGGTAAGGTCGAATAGAGAGCCTTGCCCTTCTGTACAGTACAGGAGGGTCTAGTGCTAGAGTTTATAAGTGCTTGCTATAAGTTTTGAGCAAGTGCCGGGCTGAGAAATGAATGGCTTGAGTGCTTAAGTTGAAAGTTTGTCTAGTTTCAAGGGAAAAATTGAAAAGGAGACTTTGTGGAGCCGGGAATAGTTTTACCCTAGCTAACTGGCGCTGCCCAACATGCAAAACCGGGCAAATACGGTATTTATAGCAGGGAAATGAAATAGATAGAAATTAGCCCAAAATGGCCAATAAATTACTAATTTCTGGGCTGAAACCACTCCTCCAGGGACAGATAGGCTGCTCAAAGCTCCCCTCTCTCACAGGTGAACAGAGAACGTCCTTCTATCCAAGTAAGGTATGGGCAAACACAGAGATTTGTAATACAGCCCTGAATTCAGCACTAACCTGAAAACTGGACTATACTAGCTTAGAAAGGTGGGAAACAAGTATATATTTTTTGTTTTGTTTTTTTTTTTTTTAGAAAATAAAGCAGATACACTCAAAAAACACTTTAAACGCACAGAAAAAGATACTTATTGTTATATATCGCAGATCAGAGTTGCAGTCAATGCCCCTAGTAATAAAGTAGGAAGAAACACAAATACAGTAAAAGCAGATGAATAAAGTGCAATATATATATATATATATATATATATATATATATATATATATATATATATATATATATATAACAATAGAAAACAAAAAAAACTGATTTAAACAAGTTATCCAATTAACCAGAAAAAAGCTTAAAACTGAGCCCTGTTCCAGCAGTCTTCAATCAGACAAGTTCTAACTGCACACCCCTGCTTACTAGGGTGCAGGGGAACCTTCTCCAAAAAAGATGGCCTGGATCAGTGCTCAAGTTATACAAACAAAGCTAGATTCAGCAGGCCTGAATCTGGTCCATGCTACAGCAACAAGCCGCACCAATTTCAGAAAGAAACAGTTCAAATAAGTAAGCACAATAAGCCTGTGACCAGAAATTCCCAGCTCAGAAGGGCAGAATCCAGCCTCTCCTCCCACAAGAGTGCAGACCACAAACCTTCATAATGTAGAATAAGTGGCCTGAAGCCCAAGTGCTTAAGCCAGAACTAATACACTTTTAGGATAGCAGACACTGGGCCTTCAATCAGCAATTCCCAGCTTAGAAGGATGTAAGCTACCTGTCCTGTCACAACAGTGCAGACCACAATCCTTCTTAATGTAAAATAGCCTTTATGAAGCCCAAGTGCTTAAACCAAAAGACTTAGAATAACAGTTACAATTTAATCAGGCTACTACCAAGCAGTAATAAATGTAGCAGAATAAATACAATTGAGTACTTTTAAGAAAAGCAAAATAAAGTAGGAGGAAAGACAAATACAGTAAAAGCAAATGAATAAAGTGCAATTTTTTTTTTAAGTGCAAGGAGAGAGGAAAGAAGAATCTAAGTGGGCTGTCCTTCTCAAATCTTCTCTATGTATTAAGCAGAGTGAACACTAGACTCAGAATATGATCTCACTGTACTCGGTTAAGTGAGCAAATGAAATGGACCCAGGAGGAGTCCCAGGATTATTATATTATATTACATTATATTATATTATGTTATGTTATATTATATTATATTGTATTATACCATACTATATTATATTATTATAAAAAATCCTCCAGGAATCAAGACTTTTTCCTGATGGAGGGGTGTCAGCACCCATATGTTCCTTATTTCTGCTTAGGTTGGAGATGTACCCCTTCTGGTAATGTCACCTTTGGGAAACTGGCCTGAGAGGAGGGCTAGATTGATCCAAAGTACCCTCAAAATAGTTCATTTAAAGAAGCAGAGAACATCACCTGGACCAATGACACCATAAAGCATACCTGGAGCCAGGTCTAGAGTTGATGTTCACAGGTGATGGCCTAGTGACTTGCTGTCCCACATTGACCAGTCAGGCTTAGCCTAAAAATGCTTTATGGAGCAGCGCTGTGGGCCCACTTCACTAAAGATATGGGCTGGTGTTCAGACACAGTCTCAGTCATCTATTATTAAGCAGGAGTAGGATGGATTGATATGGACTAAACCTAGCAGTGGAAACTGATGGCTGGGACATGGAATATCTCCTCATTTTGGAGGAAGGAGACAGTTTGTGAAGGAGGCTGAAAAGTACCAGGTAAATTTAGTTGGTCTTACCTCTTCCCACATCATTGGTTCTGCACCTAGATTTCCTGAGTGAAGTTGGCCTGTTCCTCTTTCTTTTTCTTTCTCTGGAATTGACCCTAAGGAGAGGATGAATTGAAGATTGCTGGAAATTCTGGTCAGCCATATCCATTTTGCTACCACTATGAACCTCACTAAAGCAAATAGTGTAGAATATGAATAAATATATGGGATATATGCATCAATATAATTATGAATGACTGATAAATTAAAAGAATTAAAGCTGTTGCAAATCACATATAGGGTTTCCACAAGGGTCCATTCTAAGACCACTCCTCTTCTGTGATAACAAATAAAATGTATCAATATGTAAAAGACATGGGACATTTGTGACATCAATGATTCCATGCCTATTCACAGTGCAAACACTCACAACATAATAAGTAAGGAACTACAGAAAGGATTTAGTGCCCTAACAGACTGAATCATTAATAACAGTCTTGTCCTCAATTAGAAGAAAACACAAATGTTCTTTAGTACGCACATTTAAAGAGATCTGTGTGCAGTCACTCTAACACTGTCCAGCACTGTCATAGCAAACTCAGGCCCTGCTGATCTAGTAAGGCTGTCTGGACATACTTCAGAACCAATGTGGGTAGTACGTTTTCCTTCAAAGACCACATAATCACTCCAGTGAGGAAGACAGAAAAAGACAAACTTCAAACTAAGTGCCCTTTATAAGGGCATATTGTTTATCAGAACTCACAGTGGTTTAAGCCCTTCCTGTACCCAACCTTATGTATGGCTTCCTGGTCATAGAGGACTTAGTAATAACCCAGCTGAGCAAACATAAAAGAAACTGCAGTACAAATGCCTGATATACAACCATCCTTCCCCACCTGCACACCACTGCACTGCTTTAAATAGCCTAAACTGGATTGTTTTCACAAGCAGAATGGAGTATGGCTAACCATTGTTCATAAAGAAACTACTGCATAGAAGTCTGTTTCCAGTCCTAAATAGGATAGTAACTTGGTGCAAACTATATAGGCATTTAATTTTTGTAGTTAAATACTACTGCACATTTCTAAAATCAACACCAGAATAGGAGACAAATCCCCTGCTTGCCCCACTAATCTGGAATAGGCTTCCCGTCTACATAGTAAATTTAAAATGACACTGAAAACAATATATCTCAGTTTCATAAACTGTTGTAATTGTATAAAGGTTACTTAATTACCTATAATACTTTATAATAATTTTCCTTGCAGGACATGACTGTAGACTTGTATTTCAATTTAAATATAAGTAAATCCATGGGGAGCTTTCCATATTTCTATCAATTACAAGCTCAGCTGTTCCTGAAGTATTCTGACTTATACTACATGTGTGTATTTGTTGGTCCTGCATAGTTTATTACCTACATCATATCACTTCTGTTTGCTGTTTTGTTATATCATAAAATTTTATATCATAATAACAAAACCAATGTATGGGACAAAGTGTTGGAAATTTGGGGAACATTCTGTGGGAAAAAAGGGTAGAGAGCCCTGTTTTTTTTTTTTTGTGGGGCAGAAAGTATTGGTGTATAAAATGGACAAGGCAGGAAAGGGAGGGCATTTTAATGCTAGGGGTAGAGTTTAAGAAGAAGATAGTGAAAGGTTGGAAGTAGAGAGGGGTAGAGATAGATGAAGAGAAAAATTGGAGAACTGGAGGGAAAGGTGTTCTGGTTCTAGAAAGGTTAGTAAGCTAAGAGATATAGCAAAGCAATTGGAGGCATTGAAAGAAGGTGAAGGAGAGAGATCAATGTGAAAGGACAGGACAGAGTAGTGCTCCTGAATTAGGAAAAGAGGAAGGAGAGGAGAGATAACCATAACTGGAAGTTATAATGATAAGGGGGGATTATAGGGGAGACATAGAAAGTGCGGGGTAGGAGAGTAAGTAGATGGTACTAATGCATAATGTGAGTTTTCCATTTCCAGGTGGTGACAGTAAAGGCAGATTAATGGTGCAATGCGCCAATCTGTAAAGGAAGACAAGTTTTGTTTCCTTTGGAAGGAATTACACACTCAGAACAATTTATATATTTAATATTTTGCACATTTTATACATTTTGAAACAACCATTACAATTTTCCTGAAAAAAATCCTTTAATTCATGTTATTATAACTTTCTGTATGTTTTCTGAAGGACAGTTACAAATGTTATTCATCCTGTGACATTTCTGCTCTGAAAACAATTTTATTTGCTTTATCATAGTACTGCTTATATATACATATGTGCAGCCAGGACAGCAAAAGAAGACAAGCCTACATTTCAACTAAATATTTAAGAATCGGGGTTGAAATGTGGTAGAGGTTCTATAGCAAGATAATCTGCAGGAGTGGAGAAAAAAAAATCTCTAGCACAGAAGACCCTCTGTGGTGGTCCTTGGTTGGGTTCTTTTGCACCAGTCACCATTCAGCAAAAACTTGGAAGATCACGTACTCAGCTATTCCAGTACATATCATCACACGACATGGTGGACACATATATGTGCACATTCCTCATGTCCCAGTTCAGAAAATCTTTTTTGAAATGTGCACAGTTCTGATCATGGTCTTTGCCATCACTACTGAAGTTCTAGTCTGGTGTGATACTCCTACTAGATTCTCTGAGATAAGCCTTGCAGAGTCTCTGGAGACAAGACCTGATGAGTCCTGGGTTTTGCCCTATGGAGCCTGTTAAGGGTGCTTAATAACCAGTCTGTAGCCACTTTGATGCTGATACTGTGGTCCACTAATATTTTGTGTTGTAGAAGCCCACACCTGAGTGGATACATCAGTTAGGTAAGTTTCCAAGTGCTGGCTCCCTTCTGATCTCCTCAGTCCAACAAAGAAACCAAAGAACACAATACCTTTCTACAACAACATGAAGTCCAAAGCTTTGGACAGGTATGGCAAGAGAATTTACTCTACTGGAACTTTGTGGCTTAAGGATTTCAGGGACCTATCTCTTCTCTCCTAGTTCCAGACTTATCTGGTGAGGATGGTTCTGAAAACATTCAAGGACTGTCAAAAGTTCTGAAGCAAGGAGGACCTTATAGAAGCATTGTCTAAACTGTTAAATATCATGTATTTCACTACAATTTCTATTTTTGACTGTGCGGGTGCTTTGGTTAGGGCTATAGGTTTTTATGTTTGATTGCTCAGAATGGTATGGCTGAATCTATCCCCATTACAGGAGAAATTAGTGGACAAGGTCCAAATATCCATTTCTTGGGGGAACTGTTTGCTCAGCCAATTCAGAGCTTGGTCAACACTTTGCATGGAAATGACCTCCTCATCTCTGATCTCTGTAAGTCTAATTTACTTCTTCCCGTTGTAAACCTAACCAACTGCAAAAAAGGCAATAGCCTTATTTTCATAAGAGGAAAGCTGTGTAGTGACCTGTAAAATCTTTCTTTCCAGTGCCATCATATTATTCCAAAAGCAGAATCCGACTTACCACAAATTCAAAGTCCTTGTTTCAGTCTGAGGCTTTCCCATAGATTTGGAAGTTCCCTTTGCCAGAACTTGGGGAACCATAATAAAGTACCACTGGGTTCTTACCATGGTCAGTTATGGCCGTATATTGGAGTTCAACATTTTCTCCCAAAAAGAGCTCCACTGGGAGATCAATTCATCCTAGCAGAGACATTGAAACAGGCGCTGACTCTACTGCTCAAGCAGGCTGGTATAAAAAATGCACAATTTTTCAAAGGATCCTGCTACTACAGTTTTTTTTTTAATACAGATTTGTTTTGACAAATTCTAAATATACTTGTGTTAGTTTATTTCATCGTATTCTTTGGCTAGACTATCTAACTATTGGTTTATGAATATTTAATCAAATTTAGCACAATAACGTTTTAGTTAAGTCTGTTGTATTTTTTAATGAAAGAAGACTGTAAAATAGCCTCTTGCTGTTTGCCTTATTACAGAATATGCAGAAAGGACACACATATATGCTGAGATACCACATGGGTTGATTGCTCCTTGTTATCTTTGAACTCACATGCTAAAAATGCCATTAAATGAAGTAACAAATAATGAACTGTTTTTCAGGTGTCAGAGCAGTTCTAAAGTCTACATTATAAATATTGACTACAGTGCGAGTCACAGATTGTTGAAAGGAGGTGTACAGAAACATGAGGAATCACAGAAGACAGAGTTTGTTGCTGTAAGGCTTCATGGTATAGACTGGAATGATGGAAGTAAGTTGATAATGTTTTACTGTTGAGGTTGGATGTCTGTAAATACTTGCTTGAAGACTGGTACTACACATATATTAAATGAATGACTCAACTCCTTCCTAAAACACTGTAGTCACTTATATCTTGTGTTGTCTCTCAGCACATCTACCTTTAAAAGTCCCTGTCTTGTTGAGCTGTGTCATATTGTGTCTGTAGAAAACCTAAGATGTTCTGTCCGTGGTTTGCCATGCGTCATCATGAGACCCACTTGGCTGGGGAGAGTTCACCCATCACTGCTCTTGGCAGGCCCTAGTTGACAATTTATCTATTCACCCAGGTCATTTTATTCTTTAATATTCACTGATACAGAGATATCGTTTTGTGTCTCATGTCTCCTAAAGTGTGATATCACTGTCTCTGCTACACCTTTCAAAATGTATTAGTTCAAAACAAGATGCTTCAGTCTGTGGTCAGTACAAGCTGTGAGAAAGCTACTGTTAGGACTGTAAGATGGCATCTTCATTTCTGTGGGCAGTTCATGGTAATAGCACAGGAGCCAAAAATTGTTACTGCATGAAAGCAGGATGCTAGAAAGTAAAATGGCTTTAGGTAGAAATTAAATTTAGTGCGTAACATATATTAAAACAGCCGTTTTTCTTGTTTCAGAATTGGAAATAAGAGATGAAATGAATGAGCCAAAAAGAGCTCCGGAATAGTTTGATTTCATTTGAAAATGGTCAGAGAGGAAGAGGAACACATTCTGAACAAGACTTCCTTCCAGCAACACAGTTTTTTGTACACAGACATATGGGGAGATGCAGATCTCTACTGCCATGATGGTCTGCATCTGGGAAAATAGCTTAATAAATGACAGGTTTAAGTTATTTCATAAGCAACATTTCAGTTAGAAAGTCGAGGGAGACACTCAGAAAAATGAAAAGAAAATGTTAGCCTTTGTCATCCAATAACAGACTACTTGTAGTGCAAATTCTATTAGTAATGAAATAAGGAGTTCAGTGCTCAATGGGGGGGGAAACATACACGATGGCAGTGTGGATGGGAGAAAAAACTGACAAAGGTGAAGAAAACTGTCCAGTGTAGGACTTTAAAGGAAGAAGAATAGCTTCACATTGTGCTAATAACAAAAATATGCTATGCAGAGAACAATGAAGGTTCAAAGAAAACATAAATTCCTAGAAGGAATATAAGGAATCAGATAAAAGGAAAAGAGGAGGTAAGACAAGCTATGTTCCTCAGTATAAAAAGTTAACCAAAAGGAGACAGTGTAAATAATTTATTCAAACAGTAAACTAAGATGAGCGCTTTCGTCTCAACAAAGAGACTTCTTCAGTTAAAGAGTACATATACATCACATCCTTAAATACCCCTACTAGTTTCCTGTTTCTTAATTTACATAATTAATTAAAACAATTTTTAAGAAAAAAAGTGACATCCACAAATGCACCAAAACTAAGTTGAAGTCATGAAAGACAATTGCTTACTTATTTGAACCATGGCATACCTAAAATCTAGTAGTAAAAAATAAAAAATAGGTAATTGTAAAAGCACCTCAAATCTAACCTGTCTAGGTTAAAATTGTTACCCTTTCCTTAAGGATAGGTTTTACTGAAACATATTTATTCAGACCTGGTGGTGAAGTAGTCCTTAACCTCAGCTACCATATAAGTTCTCTTTTTAAAAGGGTCAGCTTCCAGTTACCACCTCTTGGGTTCTTTGTGATCACTTCAAGAATACCGAAGTGAAAACCAATATAGTTAGAACAGTTTAAGGAATGTTTATAAAGAATGCTAGTGTCTTTCTTAGTTCTTCTGTCATAAAGATGTTCGTAAATTCTAGTCTTAAGAGCTCTTTCCATTTTCCAATGTAGAAACAGGAACAACTCACACACTTTGCTAAATAGACAAGTTTATTTGTCCCACTTCTTAAAATAAATTCTGCTACCCAACCCGTTTTCAAGTGTCAAGCTCTCTGTCCTAACTATACAAGAAAAATAATTCCACATGGTTTAGTTCCCCTTCTTGTTTCATTCATGTTGGGTACCTCAGTCTCTAATAGCTCCTTAAAATTCCGACCAGTTCGGTATGCACAAAACTTGCTGATATTTGTGAATTTGATGTTCTGATCTCCTGACTGTCAGCATAGTGTATATCTGATGGTGTGCCCACTACTCATGAAAAAAACAGATATGGTTGAATGTCATTCTTATCAAATGCATTCTGTAATGGATAAGCCCATCAAATGAAATGCATTTAGAAAAGAATGAACCGGAAACCTCTACATTTGCAAGATCGCAACAATAACCTTCTCACTTCTGCTCTATTTATCGATCTTTCTAAAGCTTTTGACATGGTCAATCACCCTTCTTTAATTAGCATCCTAAAATCCCTCTCATTTGATAACCTTGCTATTAAATGGTTTAGTTCATATCTGAGCAACAGGCAACAAGCTGTTCTTTGGGAAAACCACATTTCTACTTTATTGCCAATTTCTATTGGAGTCCCTCAGGGCTCTATTCTTGGTCCACTTCTCTTCTCCCTCTTCATTAATGACCTTCACTTAGTTATCCCTCAAGCTACCTGTATTCAATACGCAGACGACTCCACCATTATTTGTTCCGCTTCTTCTTCTATAGAACTACACTCACTGACTCAAAATATCTTCAATACAGTAGAAACCTGGTTTACTAGACGTTACCTCCTTCTTAATGCCAAAAAAACTAAACTTCTCCTCTTCACCCCTACCTCTCGGACCCCCCCTTTAAACTTCACTATCTCTTCAAATAATGCCACTGTCATCTCACCTGACACTACAACTAAACTATTAGGAATAACCATTGATAATAAACTCACTTTTGATCAACACATCAACAATACCATTAAAATAGTCAACAGAAAAATAGGATCCTTATACCATATCAAATTATTTCTAACCCCATCTTCTAGAGCTAAAATTGCCCTCTCCCATCTCATAGCTACTCTCTTTTATGCCTCACCTATTTTCACCAACCTTAAGAAGGCTAACCTTAACAAACTTGCCACTTGCTATAACAGCATTGCCCGCTTTGCCACTGGGAACCCCTATCGAACCCATCACTGTCTTAATTTGAGACATTTAGGCTGGCTAGAACTCCAAAATTATCTTTTAGTCTCACAACTCACTATTGCCCATAAAATACTGTATCAACCTGACAATACCCCTATACTCTCACAACTTTTAATCCCTTACAATAATCTTAACTCCCTTCGTTCCTCTTGTAAACTTTTGACCAGTTCAATAAGTTCTAACAACTATGCCGGCGACTCTTTATTCACAAACACTATTGGTAGAAGATGGAATCTGCTACCCAGTGATATAACTCTGATCTCATCGCTTCCTCTTTTCAAACAAAAACTCAAGTTATACTTTCAAAATCATTGGCTCTGTTCCTGTAGTTTACCTGACTGACATTGTTTCCTACCCCTTTTTACTATTACCTCAATTTCTTACACTCCTCTTACTATATTCTGACCATTGAAGCTACTTCCTAGGCTACCTTTAGCCTATGCATGGCTACCCTTGCTCTACCTTCTTCTCCCAGCTCTCTCTCCTCCTCTCCTTGTCACCTCTCCTTCTCCTTTCTCTCCTTACTGTCTACTGCTTCATTTCTACTTCCTAAAATTCTCTACCACTCCTGACTTTCCTCTTCTCTTGTACTCCATTGTTATTTATTCTCTTCATGATACCATTAAAAATAGCCTTGAACTATAATAATGGCGTCCTTCAACTGACTATGTCTTTTTCTTTGTCTTCCTGAATTTACTATGTAACTAGTCCTTTTTGGACACTTTCTATTGTTTTTGAATTTTGTGTACATATATGACTTCTTTAGTATATTGTGCTTTTTATGTGTGTGGAGCTTTTCTCCCCGGGCCTCTACTGAAAATGGACATATATCCAGCTAGACTAGCCCGGTCAACAAATGTAAAATAAAATAAAAATAAAATAATAAATAAACAATTGCTCAAGTATCAGAGATAGGGGAATTTTTCCCCTTCCTCTGTTACTGTGCAATCTTAGAGTTTGTATATTTAAGTAAAGCAAAGCTAAATCACTTGTTTTTATGTTTTGTGTTTTTGATGATTTTTTTTTCAATTTTTTTTTTTTTTGGTAGGATTGTGTTCAGGAAGTGTGTATTTCAGTTTTGTGCTGTGTACCCCACACACATATATATATATATATATATATATATATATATATATATATATATATATATATATATAGCTTTAAGCACTAAGAAGCTAGTTAGTGGAAGTGTCTTGCAGGTGGTTTACTTTCAAAGCTCTCATGAAGATGAGCCATATCCCCTCTGACTCTGTGTTACATACTCACCATCCAGATACCAGACAGTGTTAAGATTTAAAACATACTTGATAACCGCAGAAAGAAATCTGTGGAAATTAAGAAACAGAGTTTATATGCTTGGAAGTAAAGAAGTGTATTTTTCAGTAGAAAATTGCAATGACCAGGAATTATTTTGCTGCATGGAACTAGAAGTAAAAAATTGATAGCTTCAGTGTATTCCACTCTGTTGACGGATTATTTAAGAATTCTAAAAAGGTACAGTGTCAGTAGAAAAAAAGTCCTGAAGAAATGTAATTATTTTGTCTTGTCTGAAGAGAAGAAAGATTAAATAACAACAATGTGAGAGAAGTGCAGGAACTGCTGCGTCTAGAAGGAACTTAACAGTTATTCTATGTTTTTCTATGCATGGCCACAAGATCCCACAATGCCTGTATATGTTATGTTACTAAGCTGAAGAACAGAGCCAAAGACTGAATTCAATGAGGTGTTTGAATCATTGACAAGAGATAGAGCAGTGTACAATATACTAAATGCTGAAACAAGGTCTAAGCTATTATAAGAAGCAGAAATCGACTTATTAAAAGTGATACGTGTATAGAACAATTGAAATTACTAGCACATGGTTAAAATAATTAACTGAGGAAAAGGATATGAGAAAGACAATGTGTTTGAAAGGATATTTTGCAACTATGAGTCAGATTAAGAACATTTTGTTGCATTATGGTAAGTGAATTTGAATGTTGAACAGCCATTCACAGGTTATGTGCTATTCAGAAAAACAGCATCCACATCTCAGCCTGGCCAAGCAGCATGGTTGGTTGTGGTATATACTAATGGCCATATAAAGACATGGGTATGAGCAACATTATTAAAATGAATCTCTTTATGTATGCTAATGAAACAAAACCAGATGATGGAGTGATGTAGACATGTATATCTTCCACACAACAGAGCAGCTCTCGCTTTTCATTTCAGCCAAGCTGAATGCTTTCTTTCGATTGAGAAGGTCACTAAGTAATGTTATGGGTTGCCAGCGCGTTAGCAAATGAGTATCTGCAAGAGGCTGTTATTACTGCTTCCATGCATGATGGTGTGCAACATCACCAACTGGAGGCACAGAATCATCTGACCTCGCAAAACCTTTCATGAACTCCACAACACTGACATTATGCACCAGTACCGCATAGACAGAGACACCATTGAAGACATTATGGACATGCTTCAGCCTCATCTGGACTCTAGTGGAGTCATGGAGTCTCTATCCCAGTGGAGACCATGGAGTCCCTTTCCCAGTGGAGACTAAGGGATGTGTACTAGGTGGTCTTATATACAATGTGAATGCAGGCTACCCAGGCAGTTATCATGGCACCTACATGTGTCACATCTGTGACCTGTACCAAAAGGTTTGTGAAAGGTGATTTCCCATAGGGACATCCTGTTGGTGATATGCCATGGAACCTTTGCTCATGGCACCCATACGAAGTCCACAGAATTAAACAATATCATGGGCACTATGCCCAACTGCAAACAAGAAACAATATTGAACATATATTTGGGCTGATAAAGGCATGCTTTCACTGTCTGGATTCATCTGGAATGACCTGCAGTAAGACCCTGTTATGTGTACTTGCAGGGACAGCACTTTCCAACACACCAGGAAGGGGTGGCTGAGTTAGATTAGAAGTCAGTAGAAGAGGCATCAGCAGGGGATGATCATACCAAATGGAGGCAGACAGAGTATGTTATGGCACTAGGAAAGAGGCAGCAGCTTGCACATATCAGATAGATATACAACAGTAAAAGTGATACATGCAAAATCAACACCAGGGTGTGTTTACCCATGTATCAGGCATAGACAACCCAAATAACAATGTACGAATGGCAAGGTGAAGTTGTCATTATTTGTACAGGTGAAGAAGGGATCATGGGAGTGGATGTCTTTCATAGGTAAGTGTGGTGAGTTGGGTGGGGGGGCTATAAAAGTAAATGTGTTTATATGTAAAATGTCAGTTTTGGAGGGGGCCTTTAACATAATACTTGTTGAGATGCGCCAGTGTAACTGCAAGTATTTGATGTACTGGTACTGTGGTGATGTGAACATGGGTCTGTGCAGAGGCCCAGCCTCAGTAGTAGTTGCAGCACTATGTGGTATATTGGACAGGACCAGGCCATGCATGTGAGAGGACACAGTGTCCCATGCATGGCCCCACCCACATGAACTAGCTCTACCAGGAGCTGCACTGGATGTAGCTGTTAGATGCCGGTATACTGCATGGCCTTGAGTAATATCTGCTACAAGCATCTGCGGATATAGCAGTTGACCAGCTCAATGGATGGACCCTTGTTCCTGGCAGGCTGGCCGGAGAAGACACTGCACATCACAGTTTGTGATTCAGTCTATCCAAGCAATCACACAAATGGAACATGCCCTCCCATAGGTCATCACACACACCCTGCATTGTTCTCACTATCTCCACCAGGACTGTGCTGACACTAGCCTCTGCCTCGATAATGACCCAGCACATTCACTGGGTTGCAGCAACTGACACAGCAACCTCAGGGGGAGGGTGGTAACCATGTCTCTTGTGAGCACCATTACCCAGCCCCCATGTGGACCTGTCTACCCATGAGTGCTAGGGGCAGATCCTGGCATGTGTCCACTGAGGAGACACTTCCCTGAGTGATAGTGTCCTAATTAACCTGTTTTGCCTGTGAGGAGTGGGTAGCCTGGGTATCTGCAGACATAGAGGCTTTGTCCATGGTTTGTGTAGGGGATGCAGTGGTCACATACCCTGTGTCTATCCTCCTTGACTGTACCGGCTTATCCCCTCCATCAGTAACAGGGGCTACAGATCCCCCAAAATCAAGTGGGAGCAGGTCCACAGTGCTGGCACTGGATAAAGAATCACCTGTGACTATACCAAAGCACAATATGCTGCATAAGTAGGACCCAACACCAGACGTATACATGTAACTGAAGTTTACAAGTATAAACATGATAAAAAGTATTACTTAATGTGCATATCTTGTGCAGATAGCTGTGGATGTTGATCTCCTGATGTACCTGTAAACAGAAATCAGACAGCTTTAATAGCTTTGATATTGTCTATGGAGTGCAGAGGACTTACAAGTATTGATGCACAGAAATAAACCTACATAATAGGAGCATCTGTAGTGCATAGTCTCTGGCGCCTTTTCAGCTCTACACTGTAAGACTGTGTAGAGGTACACACCCTGTAAGAAAGACCTGGACTTTTTCTGACTCCATGAGAGGTGATGCACATGATGCCCCCTCCCCTTACCCATTGCAATTACTTCCCTTGCCAGGAGTTGTGCTTCTTGTTCAGTGTCACATATAATGTCACTGGCCTTGTGGCATACCATTCCATAACCGCAGCTGTGGTCACAGATCACATTAACGTTTTTCACTATATCATCCCAGGCACTGTCCTAGTAAGGTGGGTTAGCTGCCTGTAGGCCAAAGAGCCATTGTCGATGGAGATGGGAGATGAAGTGCCTGGACTAGCACCTCACTTTATTTAACTGAGATCTTGGGCTTATATATGGAGGTCCCAGCAGTTTGCATCTGCTTGTCCTGCTTTTTAGGCACTGATCTATTGATATGGAAAACAGTGGAATTGCCACCTTTTTCCTGCATGGTCCTGACAAATCCTAACACTACCTTTTATCTTCCTTACCATGCAGCATGCTGTTTATGTGCCTGATAATTATATATCTGTATCCACACTCTTTAATAAATATGAGGCACATAGGTATACTGAGCATGTCCCCCACAAAACAATCGGATACCACTGCAGCTGTCCAATGTGATATGACTCTTTTTCTCAATATTAAATATAGTTTTGATGCTTAGATATGTGCAGTGTATACATCAGTCAAATGTGTTTACTGATGGTTGTATCATATCTACTGTACAAATGTTTTGAATTGTGCATGTTTCCCATTGCTTAACAGTTCTGCAGTCCAGCAATTACTTTAATCTTGTGAGAGATGATTTGGACACCAATTTTCTGATGCCTTTCACTGAGATTCTTCAAGATGAACTATCATGGCTAGAGAAGGAGAGGGTAGTGCTCCCTTCTGAATCCACAGGTGGTGTGAGAAGGAGTCCAAAATATTTATTTACTTCTTCCATAAGAAGTACAGTCAGAGTCTCCTGTAGGAAGGCTATAAGGGCGTCAGTACAAGACAGAAGACTAGAATAGTTTATCTAGGCTGCCATCCGTGCCACTGGCATCTCATGCACAGGGGAACATTGCCATCCCCATTACTGTGATAAGAAGAGCTGCAACCCTGACCTTCTAGGCCAATGGGAGGATGAAGTAAAACAGCAGGCACTGCCTATTTCAATATTACACAGTGCTCTTTTTGTCTCTTTAGCCCCCCCCTGAAGAAATAGATGCGAATAGGCAGCTGCTCAGGCGAACATTGGATTGCATAGGAAAGTGCTGGGTCAGCATATTTGCTTCAGACTGTATAGATTTTAATATTAATAGTAGTAGGGATTTATTCGCAAACAGTATCAATGTTATATACCACAGCCAGTTCTGTGATAACTGCCATAGGTCAAAGGTAGTACACAGCTGTTAATGTTATCAGTATGTTTGTACATGCATCCATTTGTATATGTGAACTTGTGGGTCAGGGTGGTAAGGTTGTGCTCTTGCATTGCTTGTGGGTTCACTTCTCTTCCCTCTAGGTTATCTTAAAATATTTCAGTTGAGGTTTCTGTCCTAGTTTACTAATTATAGCATTATATGGCGGAAATATGTATGAATAACATTTTTCTGTGGGTGGACATCTGTGTTATGGGCAGTCTTTGTCAATATAGTTATTTCCTTTGCTTATAACCAGTTACTGAAATGTATGTCTGAGAGCATGATTTCCTTGTATTTGTGCTTTTGCATTACACATCATTATTGCATCTTGGACTAGAGAACCCTATTGATTTGCCCAAACAGCTTATCACATTAATCGTCTTTCTGTCAGAATGTGTGTATGTATGTATTTATTTATTTGTTAGCTAGTTAAGTGGGTAAGTCAGCCTGTAAAATGACACTTTTCTGTCACAACCCAGGCTCATTTGAGCAATACACGTCACATGCAAAGAAAAATCTTACAGCACTTTATGAATTTCAGATACATAAGAGAACACATCAGTAGTAGCGAAATGTTAATATAGGAGTGCATAAAACATATATCATTTTTTTTTTTTTTTTTAACATTTGTTTACTGGGAAAGTCTAACTTGGAACGAGCCAATTTTCAATGGAAGCCCGGAGAGAAATGCTCCAGACGAATGTCTTTGTAACGTGGGAGGAAACTTGAGCACCGAAGGAAACCCACACGAATGCAGGGCGAAAATGCAGGGCGAACATGCAGACTCCGCACAGAAGGCACCCAGCTGAGAATCAAACCAGAGAACCTCTTGCTCTGAGGCGACAACTTTACCAGCTGCACCACTGCACCATCCATATTTTAATATATAGAATATATAGAATATACACTTAGCTGTGCTTATAAATGTTTATAAATCATTAGTGTTTGACTGTTATAGACATGCATGAGACCTTTCTTTAACCATTGTCTCAAAAGCAAGCATATTCAACTTCCTTATGCATATATCCTTTTAGACAGATTTTAAACTGTTTTACCTCTTGATGTGTTGTAATTTCTGTAGGGAGATGATATGAAGTAGCAGGTTATAGCCTAGATAGGACTTTATCCTCAAAGTTATGCTGCTAAACGTTAGGAGTTTAAATCAGAAATTGTACTCTCTAGAAGCACTCCTCCTCCTGGAGGATGTTGACATCTGTGCAGTCACAGAAACTTGGTTGAGGGCCACAGAGAGTACCCCAGCCTTGCAAGGCTGCAATGCCTTCCAGACATTCAGACTGCAAAGTGAACATGTGAGAACCAAAGGAGGAGGACTATCTGTCTTCATCAAAGATAAATACACCTTTAGACTGGTTAGACTGGAAAACTGCATGGAGTTATTCCAAGTTCAACTAACTGTATGTAAGACCTCCCTTCAAGTTATCGTTAGCTGTAGGCCCCTTCAATGACCCAAGATACCCACACTACTTATTTAGACCTACTTGAGTCAATCAAATTACAACCAAACACTCTAGTCATGGGTTATTTTAACTATCTCTCCATTGACTGGGAAACTTATATGAGTACCAACATGCTCGTACAAAGGTTCCTGGACATTGTTAACACTAATGCCCTGGAACAAATAGTATGTAACCCCACAAGGGGCTTGAATATTCTCGACCTGGTCCTCACCAACACCACTGCAAGTACAGGACCTTCACCGGTTAAATCTGATCACAAATCAGTCCCATTTGAAGTAGCTATAACACCGGAACCTCTCCTAGGTGAAATCAGACTAATAAATTCAACAAAGCTAATTATACCCTCCTAAGAGATGGCATAAATAATTAGCTTTGTGCAAATCCATGCATACAGCTTACCTTAACTTAGCCTAGACCTTCAACACATTCCCACATTTGGGTATCATTGATAAACTCTCCCAGTTGCATATCAAGCCTTGTCATCAGGTGGGTTGCTAACTGTCTCACAGACAAGTCACACTCAATCAAAGTTGGGGACTTTACCTCAACCAGCAGACATATCACTAGTGAGGTTCCACAGGGTTCAGTTCTGGGTCCCCTATTGTTTGGAATATATTTCTCAAAAGTTTAGGCCAAAACAGAGGGGCTGTGGCTGACTATGTTTGCTGACAACTGCAAATTAGGTGCAATCACTGAATCCCCAAATGATGTGAATATACTTCAAGAGGGACTTACACAAACCAATGATTGGTGCCAAAGCCATGGACTCAATGCAAAAAAATACATTATCATCCCCTTTGGTAAAAATGATATCCCTGCAGACTGTCATATAAATAGTAATACCCTAAGTAGTACCTCAGTAGTGGGAGACTTGGGAATGCAAGTTGACTGAAGCCTAAACTTTGACCACTATGTGTCTACTGTGGTAAGGAAGGCATTCTGCGTTGCACACTTCATTAGCACAGGCATTGCCTGAAGAGTGAAAGTGGTCATAACATCCCTGTACTCGAACTTCATCAAGCCAATAATTGAGTACAATGCTTCCTTTGGTATGTACTTTACTAGGCACCTGCAGCAACATGAGAGATCTCAGAGATTTCTAACCAAGAAAATTCAGGGTCTCCAGCACATGTCATAAATATAATAATATCTGCATCATTGCCCTATATATCTCACCTGGTAACAATATGTCTACCCTCGAAGATATTCTCCTATGGGCTTCTACTGAAATTAACTACGAAACTTACATTTTAGGAGATGTAAATATTGACTGGAATAAAGTCAATAACCCCTCTCCCTCCCTATCCATTAACCTCTATAACTTTACTCAAATGATCCTCTCCATCACCCGACCTAACAAAATAAATCCCCCTGGATCCACCATAGACTGGATTTTAATCTCTGATCCAAATAAAATAACCAACTCTGGCACAATTCCTGACACAATTAGCAACCACCTCCCAGCTTTCATTCATCACTCAACTAGCTCTTCCCCACACCAGCATCAATACGTGCTCACTCGTAACCTCAGTAGCTTCAACCCCACAACTTTCTCAAATATTTTCAAACAAATGAACTGGCAAATTCTAAACACCCTTCCTCTTGACAATGCTATAGACTACTTCAACTCTGTCTTCTTAGACACTCTAAACTCCCTAGCCCCTCCAAGAAACAAAAGGATAAAAACTAATACAGTTCCTTGGCTATCCAGAGAGACAAAACAAATTATGCGCCAAAGGGACAGACTATGGAAGCTTTACCAAAACAATAAACTGCCCAATACCTTGCTCCAATACAAACTGCTCCATAACCTTGTAAAACAGCTAATCACCGAGGATAAAAAAATCCTACTATATCAAGCTCCAGTCCAATAACAATAAAAACCCCAAGCAATTCTGGAAATCAATAAACTCACTCCTCAGTCCTGGCTCCAAGAATAATCCCTGTCCTGACCCAAGTAAATCTGACCTTGCACTAGGCTTTGAATTTAACTCATTTTTCATTGAAACAATTTCTGATCTGACCAAGACTTTTCCCAACAATAACCCACAGCCCCTCACTCTTCCCCTTCTAACTCACCTAATAACCCGACCCTTATGTTCGAGCTCAAACCTGTCTCCACTAACTTTATAAAAAGACTTCTGTCTAAACTTAAACCTTGCTCTAATGCTCCAAACAATATTCCCTCCTCTTTCCTAAAATGTGCTGCTGATGGTATAGCTCTCCCAATCAGCATCATTATTAACAGATCTATAAAGTAATCATACGTCCCCAAACTCTGGCCCTCAGCGTATATTCTTCCTCTTCATAAAGGAGGCAAAAACACCAGCATCTCAAACTTCCACCCTATTGCTCTGCTCTCACCAATCTTCAGAATCCTAGAAAAGTGCATCCACCTCCAACTTATGCCTTTCCTGACCCAAAACAATCTTCTTACACCCACCCAACATGGCTTCCGCCCAGGCCATAGCACTATAACCGCTCTACTCTCTTTCCTAGAAACTGGCTGTTAGTGAGGAAAACAAACTCCAATGAAGAAAGGGAATGATAGAAAACTCTCCAGATGACCTTCGACGCTCTGAATCAAATCACCAGCCACAAAGAAAAACAATATAAAATATATGAATTTATTTAAGCTCCACGCAAGCTTCTCGTCAGTTTAAACAAAACCAACTTCTTCAGAAAATGGATACGCCATAACATGAAATCCCCTTTATATATACCCTTCAACCTCCTGTCACATAATCACATGAGACTTTAAAAATACAAAAAGTATGATGCAAACCTAAAGCTTCACGAGCAACACTTGAAGTAGGTTAAACATTCTAAACTATACAAGTATTAATCCTAGGTGCAACGCAAGTGCACCAATCCTGTCTAAAACATAAAAAAGCAGTAGGAATATGAAATGTACCAAAGGAATATATTACCTGCTTAAAATAAATACATTTTGTGTACATAATCCATAAATCATAATCCATACACACCGCTAAACTACTTGGCATTACTATTGACGAACACCTCAAGTTTAATATCCATATTCAACAAAATATTAAGAAAACCCACCAAAAGCTAAGTATGCTGTACAGGAACAATCGCTTTCTCTCCAACTCTACTAGACATACTCTGGCCACTACTTATCTACTTCGTTCCTTATTATACGGAGCCCCTCTCCTAACCAACCTGTCCTCCTCTATCACCTCCAAACTAGAAAACTGCTACAATAAAATCTCTGAATTTGCCACCAAATCCAAAAATTCCACCCATCATTGCCTTACCCTACTATCCCTGAATGGGCTTCCCAAACTACCTAGACTACCTCCAACTCACCACTGCACACAAACTTGTATTTCACCCAACAAAATGTCCAGCTGTAAGAAATATCCTTCCCCCTTACACCCCCAACAGAACTCTCAGATCTGAACATCAAAACTTAATTTCTATCCATAAACCTAAACGTCCTGCTGGCCAACTTCTCCTCTCTTTCCCACTAGGCAAGAAATGGAATTCTCTTCCTTCCACTCTAAGAACCATACCAAACTCAGAAAACTTCAAACCCAGCTTTTCAAACACCTGTTCACTAAATGGAAATGTATCTGCCTTCATCCTACCTAATCATTCTAAGTATATGCCCCCAGGGCTTCTCTCTCAGGTTCCTAAGCTCTCTATAACTCCCATAGCTGTTTTCCTATGAGTGTATCTAAGCTCTCTGCAGCTCTTATAGCTACTTTCACATGAGTCAACTTTGTAAATATTGTAAATAGCATCTTACTTTAAATGTGTGCATGTGAAGTGTATCCATATTTACTTAAATGTATGTATGTAAACTGTTTCCACACCTAATACATGAGTGCTTGCTCAAATGAAACTTTTTAACCCTTGAGATCACCCACAATGAATTTTGTTGACTATGCGTGACACTGAATGTACTTATTTGTAACTGCTTTATATAATGTATTTTTTATACTTTTGTATCTTTTGTATTCTGAACTTTATAATGTATCTTGGTGCTTTTCTCCCCGGGCCTGCACTGAAAATGGGTCATTTGGGCCCAGTAGGCTTCCCCGGTAATCAGACTGGAAATAAATAAACAGAGTGTGTACTCAGTAACGTGAGAGGAGACTTTTGCCTGGCCTACAGAGCAATCTCAGATCCAAACCTATTGGAAATGCTGCACATCCGCACATCCGAAAGTCAAATGGGACAAGGGTCACCCACACCAGGGACCTTAACCTGGCCTGCGATAGAAATAAGACCTGCTGGAGACAGATATGTTTCTCAGAGATTGCCACTCCTCTGGTTTAGGCTACCGATTCAGATCAAGCAAAGCCCCTCTATAACTCTATTTAAGCGTAGCCTGGATGACTGGATAGGAAACTGTAATTCCTGCCTGGGATTTCTTCTATGACCCTCCTAAATATTGGCAGTCATTGTTAACTAAGATCTCGAGTATAGGCAAGATCCTTTATATTGGGTTTCTGTAGTACTATATTGGGTGCACATGGATAGGCTTATAAAGACCTTCAGATCAGTAGCCCAGTAACCACCTATGAACTGATTTGAAGGGTAGTCTGACTAGCATCATGTTAATATTTTCACTGCATCTGAGAGAGCAGCTCTGTTCTCTGAGTGAAAGTCTAAGAGGAGGGCAACAGCTATGTTTAATGATTTTGAATAGTAACATAGCAAGTAGAAGGGATGCTTTAGAAGGTACCGGCAGCCAATTAAGTTCCTTCAAGACATCACAATTGTGTTTATGATGGTCTTCTATCAAGGCAAATCTACAAATCCTATTTTCCACTGTTTGGATTTTTTTTTATATGTTGTTTGCTGAGTTGTTGTTTGTCTTTCGGCTTTTCCTGGTAAGGGGTCGCCACAGCGGAACTCCGGTCCGCTAATGATTGGCAGTATATTTTTACGAAACGCTGAGGTGCCAGCTCGACGCCCAACCTTCAATGAAGGCATGCCTATTTACGCACACATGTCTTTCGAATGCTACCCAACCGCGGGAAGGACATGCAGACTCCACACAGAAGGCACTCCCAAGCCCAGCCGAGAATCGAACGGGGAGAACCTCTTGCTGTGAGGTAACAACGCTACCACCGTACCACCACGGCATATTGTTTGCTGAGTGCAGACACAATATTGGTAGATCATATTCTAAATGTGACATCATTAGATTTTTTATAGAGGTTCTAGCAGAGGGAGATAAGAGATGTGTTACTCTACAGAATAATTTTAATATGGATAGTACTTTTGCAGTAACCTTGTCTGTATGTTTTTTAAACTTAAGGGTTGGTTCTAGAGTGATTCCCAAGTATTTTTGTTTGGTTACGTACGATATGACTGAACGATTATTGTCTTTTAGTAGTATTGGTTGTATTTTGGATATCTGGTGTGGAGTGGTGAATAGCATTACATTGGTTTTCTTTATGTTAATTAATACTTTATTTGTAGTTGCCCTTTTGCATAGTTTGGTAAAACTATTTTGTAGGTTGATTTTTTGGGTAGTTGGAGATTTATTCGAGTCTAATAGGGGAACACCATCTGCATACATAACAAGCTTAAGTCCACTTAGGTCATGGGTAAGATCACTGATAAATAGTAAAAATAGTACTATCCTTAGTACTAAGCCTTGTGGGATGTCCCTGTTAGCTATACCCATATTAGAAAATGTTTCCTCAGAATATACATAAATGGTTCTATCCTGTAGGTAATTTTGAAACCACAGTATAGTATTATCACCAAAGTTTTTTTTTAATTCACTGTGATTGATTGTTTTGCAAACCCTTGTCATATCAATGAATACCGCAGCTGTTAGTAGTCTATCATTTATATTGCCGAAAATATGGAGAGCAGCTGTGTAGAGGGCTGTTATTGTGCTAAATGAGTTATGCAACCCTTGCTGTTGATTGCACAATGCTCTGTATCATTTATGTGTTTGAATAACCTTTTGTAGAGTAGTTTTTCAAAGATCTTGGTGATGAGGTGGCAGTGATGGTGATTGGTGATTGATTCAGGTCCCTCTCTCAATTGTATATGCTAACAGCCTTGTTAAGCAGAGAAGTGTTTGGTGTTCCATCAAGTATATTAGATTTAACTGTATCAAAGTTAAAATACATATCAGCTTCAGTTTTTCATTGTATTTGTACTTCTCTCTCTCTCTCTCCCTACCCTCTTTTTCACTATCCTTTCTATTGCGTACAATTATTTTGTTTATTATTTTTTCAATTTATGTCACTATTATGTGCAGCAGCATAACAACTCTCCACTATCCTTCCAGCAAGGCCTGTCAGCTTCCCACAGGTGACACCAGTAGCACCATCAACACCATCACCACCAGCAACATCCAGCACATTGTGGTCCCAATCTGCCACAGTCACCTCCACACCTTCTGCACTGCCCAAGATGCTTGGAGATAGCAGTGCCAGTGAAGTTAACACCTTTTCACCTATCAGCAGCTGTCAGACTTTGTGGGGGAGATTATCAACAGAAGGCTGAATAACCAAATAGACCAGATCAAAAATCTCTTCCAGTGACTCTTTGATTTATTTCCATAACCCAGCACTGTCTCTTATAATCTGAGACAGGACCAAGTGGTGATGGCATGTAGTGCAGCAAGATATCCCCAGCAGAGACTGCAGCTGCTGACACTCCATCCATTACCCCATCCTAGTGTTAGCCTCCATTTTGCATACATGTCTTATGACACTGTAGGACTGCCACATATTTCTTTTTTCTTATTATGAGTGTACATGTGAGATCATGCTGAGCACCTTTGCAGCTTGTGCACAACATATTGTCACTACTGCTGTTCCTACAACATACTCCTGCATCCTTTTTCCACAGGTCCCTGTTGTAGCCACAACCAGGATATCTAATGAGCTCTGCTCATTGTGCGAATTTCCACGGTTGCATTCATTGGTAATAAGCATCAGGGCTTGTCGTGCATGTGCAGTAAACAGAAGAGACCCAGCCTCATTCACAGTGACAATGTTTCTGATTCCCAGCATATATGTAAAGGACAAACAAGTGTGTTCAAAAGAACTGGCTTGTTATTGAACAGAAACAGATACCATAGAAGTGAAAAAAAAATGGATACACTGAAGTCCAAAGAAATCTCATAATCACTGAAACAAGCATGCAAGGCAGAATTTTTGCAAAAATTCTGAGCATTAGTAAGAAAATTTTTGAGTTTAAAGTAGGTACAGCCGTAGTGTGCAATATTTTTCCCAATGCTAATTTTGAAGCACTGAGGCAATTTGGTACTGAGCAGAGAGAATTGTATGCCCATTATTTACAAACTTTTGTGACTAGGAGAAACAGTTATGTCAAAAAGTACTGACTCATGAATATGATTGTTCTGTTTTACATGTCAGAAGCTTGGAATGATAAAACAAATTCATGGTGGTAAAAAAAAGATGCCCATATACAGAAGCAGTCACACAGTCACAATGATATGTCAGATGCTGTGCAGAGCCATAGCAATAATTTCATGCATGACTATGCCTTCTGTTTACAGGCTTAGGGAGATTACCAAGGTACTATCATATAAAATAAAACCTGGTGCAGTGCACTGATTTCTGTTCCATGGCAAGTACCACTAGCTTTCATGAGTAAAGCAGTACAGGAATTAAACCAGATGAAAAGCTTAGTTGTCACTTGTCATTGAGAAGCAATCACAGCCAAAAGAATGACTGAACACTATGAATCTTGTTGCAAAGCATGACAAAATTTGCAAAACTGGAAAGCAACACAGGCAATCGGAGTGGAAAGAGCAAATTACTTTATTGATTGAGTGCTTTCATCTGTTGGTAAGATTAATGTTAAATTGTGGGATACATGGATTTTGATTCTGAAGAATTCTAACATAAACAGATGAATGCACTCAATCAATAAAATATTCTGCCGTTTCTACTCTGGTTGCCTGTGCTGATTTCCAGTTTTGTGTTTTATAGTTTTCATTTGGTTCTTGGTTTGGTTATGACAAAATTTTCATTCATATTGATCCACAAGATCCAAATAAGGGGATTAAAGGACAGCATTACTCATTGCTGACAGCTGAGAATGCCAAATAGTAAATTATTTTCAATACTAGTTGCAAACCAGGTATTTAGGCACATAGGTCTAGATAAAGCACGTTTTTAATTGTTTATATTTAAAATACTTTTGTGATGGTTCTGATTCTGTATGCTTGCCTTTAGTATTTCATCAGTGCCAGAAGTAGTTCAAAAAGTTGGTGCACAGATAATTGAAGGCTTGGAAGGTGTTGGTAACATAGTTGGTGACCTATTGGTATGGGAGCAGATACAAGAAGAGCAACTAACACTAGGTAAGACTGCAATCCAAATTGTAGCTTGTTACAGATCCCTCACCATGCCCCAAGATTCTCACTACACCTTTCTAAACGTCCTGGAAAATATTAAGATAGAACCAAACACCCTAATACTGGGTGATTTTAACTACCCTGCCATTAACTGGGAAAACTACTCGTGTACCAACACCTTTGCCCAACGGTTCTTGGAATTCATAAATTCCAATGCCCTGGATCAACTAATCCATAGTCCCACCAGGGGCTCCAATATTCTAGACCTGGTCATTACCAACATGGGAAATCGATGCTCCACACATATGGTCACCCCCTCGTTAGTCAGGTCTGACCATAAGCTAATCACCCTTAACATCCACATCCCACCCCCACCTCCCAGTAAGGAAACCTCCATAAAATACTTCTCCAAAGCCAACCATGCTACTCAAGTCAGAAGTGACAAACTTCATGACACACATGCAGACGGGAACTGAAAGTTCAACTGCTGAATCCTACACTGAGGCACTGTACGAGCACATCCACTCATGCATGAATTGTGCCATCCAAGATGCTCTCATCCAACAAAAGGAAGCCAATCTGGTGGTCCCCTGCCATAAACAAACTTTACAACAAAAGTAAGAAACTGTTGCAGAAAAGAGGAAAATCCCAGGATGCAAAAAACTCCCTTACCAGCCTCAGTAAGAAACTGAGATCCCTCATAAAATCCTCCAAAGCTAGTTATGAAAATAAAATTGCCAAAGATTTCAAAGACAGCCACAAGGCATTCTATAACTAGTTAATAATTAGTTATTTTATAAATAAAAGAATACATTGTTTATTACATCGTGGTGATCTTCGTTTGGTGCTCCTGGGGCATTCTGTAACTGTGTCAAGAATCTAAATGGCAATGCTCAGATCTGCTCTGAGCTAAAACAGAATGGCATTAAATATACTGATCCCAAGGATATTGCCAATATCCTGGCAGATCGATTCAGTGCCAACTTCACCCCCCCTCTCACCATCTAAATAGCCCATCTCAATACCGGAAGATTGCCAAATTCTGGTAATAATGGCCACACAGGTAAAAAACGTACTCTCCAAAGCTAAGAATACAGCATCCATAGGACCAGATGACATCCTGTGTACTACATGAACTACAATATGAACTGGCACCTCACCTAAGTGTCATGTTTAATCATAGCCTCTCCTCAGGTTTCATACCCACTAAGTGGCGTAGAGCTATAGTTATCCCACTCCACAAGGGGGGATCCACCTTGGATCCCAGAAACTACCATCCCATCAGTCTGATGAGCCTTATCTGCAAGGCCATGGAGCGTATTATCATGGAACTTATAAAGACATTGGCAACCTTCAAACACTGGACCCCACCCAGTTTGGGTTCGTGAAGGACCGATCTTGTCTCCTGAACCTGATTGACTTCTTTGAATCAGTCTCCAGAGCCATGGACAAGGGTAAGGTGGTCCACACAGCCTATCTAGACCTTGCCAAGGCCTTTGACACCATCCCCCACTCTGGAATCATAGATAAAATTACTAAGCTGGGCATTAATCCCTATGTCACCCAATGGGTTGCTAACTGGCTTACTGATAGAACCCACACTGTAAAAGTAGCCAACTCCAAATCCAGCTCCAGACAAGTGACAAATGGAGTACCTCAGGTTTCAGTCCTGGGACCGCTCTTGTTTGGCATCTACTTCTCTGAAGTACAGGCCAACACTAAGGGACTCTGGCTAACACAGTTCGCAGATGACTGCAAACTGGGAGCCATTATTGAATCCCCAAATGATGTGGATACTCTACAAAAGGGCCTTACAGAAACAGATGCTTGGTGCCAGAGCCATGGGCTGAAGCTCAGTGCCAAGAAATGTATAGTTATCCCCTTTGGGAAAAAACATATACCCATGAATTACCATATAGGTGGCAGTACACTAAACAATGAAAGTGTGATAAGAGACTTAGGGACATAGGTGGACAGTGGTCTCACCTTCGATAACCACATTGCCACAACAGTCAGGAAATCCTTATATGTGGCACATCTCATCACTAAGGGCTTTTCATCCAGAAAAAAGGAGGTCATTGTCCCACTGTACTCATCCCTAATTAGATCCATTATAGAATACAACACCCCGTTTGGTGTGTACCTCTCAAGACATCTGCAACAACTGGAAAGGCCGCAGAAATACCTCACTAAAAGAATCACAGGCCTAAAGCAGATGCCCAATGCTCACCACCTTAAAAAACTCCAGCTATACTCTGTTGCATATCGTCTACTCAAAGGCGGTCTCTGCTTAACATACAAGGCCATGTCAAACCCAGAGCTATTGGACATGCTACACTTAAAGAAATCCCAATCCCTCAGAGCCACACGCTCCAGGGATCTAAACCTTGTCATCACAATAAACAAAACATGCTGAAGGGATAGGTTCCTGACCCAGAGACTCCCTAGACTCTGGAGTAGGTTGTCCATACATGTCAAGCAGAGCACCTCTTTGGCCCTCTTCAAAAGGAACCTTGATGATTGGATGGGAGAAAGGAAATTCACCCCAGGGATCACGTCAGTCACCCTGCTAGACAGGGGTCCAGGGAAGTAAATAGTGTGGGAAGAAATAGCCAGGGAATTGTTATGGCTAGGCTTGTATAGGCCGTAGGGCTGATAGCCTAGTACCAACCTATGAACCTAAGTGACACATAGATTAGTTCAGTAAGGGCCAATGTAAAATAAGAGTGAAAAGTCTGAAATACCTAGGTTATTTTCTAATGTGAGAGAGACAGACTGAGAAAAAAAGGTCAAGGAAACTGTGTAAGTGCCAAAGCCAGAAGTCAAGCAAGTATGACAGAGATTTCATATAAGAGGAATGGTGCAGTATCTTGCAAAGTGTGTACTTTATACATCTGAGATAACAGTGTTCCTAAGAAAGGTGATTGAGTAAGATGTAGCCTGTGAATGGAGCTATAAACAGAGAAAAAGCATTGAAAACTCATAAAACTAGTCACTGGTACACCATCGTAAACACTAGCAATTAATGTAAGGTGTAACCTGGGAATGGAACTATGAAGCTCAACAAATTGGTTACCAATGCATCCGTGTTAAAATACTATGTTGTGAGTAGGCCAGTTGTGTTGCATATACATGCAATTTACAAGAATCAAGCATATGCCTGTGGGTCAAGACCATTTACTGGTATGCAAAACTGATATGCTCAGACAGAAAAGAAAATATATGGATGTGAGGAATCCCATGAATATGTGGTAAAGAAGTTCAGGTGGAATCATACTGCAAACCCTTACAAAGCATATTTAGAAAGTCTTTATACAAAGTACATCCAAGATTGTAGACGATGCTATTTAATCGATAGAAGTATGATCTGAAATTAAAACAGAGACCAGATAAGGAACTACTCATAGCAGATACATTGGGTACAATATATTTAGATATTTAGATCCATCCATCCATTCATAACCCCTTTTTGCCCATGGGATTGGGGTGTCACTTTAGCAGTGACAGTCCTCTTGAGACAATGTTTACACTGCCGTGTGGCTAGCCGTGGTGCAGTTTTTCTTTCATACCACACATGCATATGCACGTACTCATACCTATGGTCAGTTTACAGTGCCTAATCTACCTACTGCATGTCTTTGGAATGTCAGAGAAAACCCATGCGAACACAAAGAGGATGTGCACACTCCAAATAGAAGGCACCCCAGCCAAGAATCGAATCAGGGAACCTCTTGGTGTGAGGCGAGAATACTACCTGCTGTGCCACTGTAATATTTACATGTTTAGAATATAATTTACTTATGGTAGGTCACTTAAGAAACCAAAGAGATATAGAGACTGACAGTTAAAAATCTTACTAAGGGTTGAAAGCTCCATTTAAATGCCAACAAAAATGTTCAAAAATATTATTTTGGTACAAATAATCATGATATGTTTAGTACAGTGTTCATGCTAATTTAAATAATTCTTTGTAACTATACATACATAATATATATTATATACTATAATATAGTATAGTATATAACATATACTAATATATAGACACACGCGTTTGTATAGATCTATCTATATGTATATCTATATATGGGTTCCATACACTAGATCAGATTTTCACTAATTTGAAATAGTGCATGGAATGCTCACTGCAGCGAAAGTGCACTTAATCGAAAGTGCACTTACGCGAAGTTCAGTACAAAGAACGGGTGTTGTACTGAACTTCCGTGCAGTACTCACGGACCTTAGGGTTAGGGCACTGGTCATATTAAGCTATCCCCTTACCATGACCCGTGCCCTAACCCTAAAGTCCATGATGACTGCAGCGCAGTGAAGGACATTGCAATGTCCTCCACTGTGGTGCAATAGTCACGAACCTTAGGGTTAGGGCATGGGTTAGGGTAAGGGGATAGCTTTACTAATTATCCCCTTACCCTAACCCGTGCCCTAACCTTAAGGTCTGTTACTATCGCACCATAGTGGAGGACATAGCTTGTTTTTTATGTCCTCCACTGTGCTGCTGTGTTTTCGGTGAAGTGCACTTACGCAAAAGTTCACTTTCGTTAAAGTGAACTTTCGCAGAAGTGAGGCTTCCTATTACAAGTCTGAAGTAGTGAACTTTCGTTCTTGTAATAGGAATCCCTATATAGATATATATTTTATATATATATATATATATATATATATATATATATATATATATATATATACACATATATATATATATATATATATATATATATATATATATATATATATATATATATATATCTATAGTTCATGCCATGAGTTTAGAGTTGGTACCAAATATTAGGATAACAAAACAAATGAGCGAAATTGCACTATTAATGGAAATATGCAGTTTCATTAAAATGACAAGGGATTTTCAGACAGTATTTTCCCGTATTTTTTGTAATGGACAAACCCGCACACATTCCCACACACACCTTTACATAAATATACTAACTCTATGGTCACACAACAGCAGAGAAAGAGGTAAAACCACCTCCATGTAAAACCTTTCCCAATGCTGTGGATGCACCTAGCAACTACAACTCAAGAGAGACAAGTGCAGGAGCACTTCATTAACTCCTGGAATTCACTGGAAGCATGAAGAACGGACAATGAAATACCACTCTCCTAAATCACATACAAAATGTGTTGTTTATATAGACAGTGTGTGCAACAGAAACAGAAATAACCGTTGATACAAGATATGTACACAGTATGCAATAATTAAAAGAGGGATATACGATATGACCTATGTATCTTTAAATGCTAAAGAATAATTTATAAAAATCTGCATTTCATTTGGTACACTTGGTTTCTGTCGAGTTCGGTCTGAGTGAAGTCTTGATGCAGTCGGGCTGCATCGACAAGTCTTGCTTACGTACCATTCAGATTTCACACTGAGTACCATCATTTCTAATAAATGGAATATGCATCCCAGGAATGCAAGACTACACATAGTAAGCTTTTCCTGGGCCATACATCTTAAAACCCTGCTTGTTTATGCATTGTATTTGTTATTATTGCTGTTGTCTAATACATTGTTTACTAGTATAACTTTTTTTTCCTTGGTCTTTTATGTAGACGGGCTTTGCCCAGTTATACTAACTAATTTCTCACCTGTAATAAATAAACAGTAAAATGTAATGATTTTTAAGATATTTCAGCCAGGAAGATGAACAGAGCCATACAAGGGTGTAGCTGCCCCAGGCAAAGGCAGACAAGGAGCACACACTGCAGCTTTTACAATGTTCCATTCACTCCCGGGCAAGTGCAAGCATTCTAGGTATGCATTTAAGCACATGATCACGGCTGCTTAGATACTTAGGTGACAGTAAGTGGGAGAAGACAGCAGAAAACTAGTATATGTGTACATAATCACTCTGCTATGTTTACACATCAAAATCTGCTTAAAGCAAAGAGAATCTTTGCTTTTAAAGTAAGAGGGCTTTAATTCACACAAAGCTGCCAAGAAGCTTCTGTTTCAGCACTGCAGGAGTGAAATTGACAAAGTGCAGTGAGTGAACAAAGGAATCACTGGAGATAATTATTCTTTTTTTTTTTTTTTTTTTACTTTTTCCCCTTGGTTGTGATTTGGGGGTTGCCCAGAATATCATTTGACCTAGCTACAGCTCTAAGGACAAATTCATAAGTATTGTGTGATATTATGCAAATTCAGGTAATGCATACTGCTGCATACTGAGAAAGATGAATAGCATTGAAATGCCACATCTTCTTGTTTTTATATATATATATATATATATATATATATATATATATATATATATATATATATATCCAGTTGTCTGTTTATCTCTCCATAAATAGATTCTAATAAAAAGGAGGATGGGATGTGTTGGGAACATTTAAATACCTGAAGTTGCATCCACATAAGTCAAATGTATACAGTTTTAAGAAAAAAGAAAATACATTTATGAGAGCAATATATCACAGCAAGAGGTTCCGGAACAAGGCTCACTTATTGGCTGGTGTGCCTCATGTGTGGAGTCTGCATGTCCTCCTTGTGTTTGCGTGAGTTTCCTCTGGGCGTTCCAGTTTCCTCCCATATTTCAAAGACATGCAGTAGGTGGATTGGACGCTCTAAATTGACCAAAGGTGTGAATGTTCATATGAGTCTGTGGTGTGGATGAACTACCATGTCAGGGCTAACCATATGGAGGTGTAAACTTGGCTCTAGATAAATGTCACTGTGACACCCCGACCCATCTGCAAAAATGGGAAAGGGGTTGTGGATGGATGGATAAATTTACAACAGCAGTATGATCCACTGAAAATATATAAAAAAATACAAGATGGATGACTCAGAAGAGTTGAAAGTTGTGTTTTTTAACATTGAAAGAATATTGATAGAAACTGCTCTTATGATGAGGTTGTGGAATTCACCAGCAGTGATGTAATTTACAATGCATAGGTGAGGCATGTAAAGTAGTAAGTAGTTCTTCAGGAGGGTGGGTAAAATAATCTGATGGGTAAGTAAGAGCTGCAGCATATCTGACAGGTAAGGACATGAGCAGATGTTGTGTCAGGCTTTCCATACCTGCCTTCAGAGTTTGTGTTTGTCATTAGTTTCACAGCCAGTCATTTTATTGTTTTCTCATGTGTCTGATGTGACTTTTAAATGTACTGTTTTGTTAATGTACTGGAGGACAAATTAAAGTTTCTGAATTAAAGGTGATTTCTTTAGACACTAATACTTCAAGGAATTGGGTATGGATTCTAAAGAAGTCTTGTCAGTATATGATTTTTTTCCTGAAGTTAAACTCAGTTCTAACAGTGAAAAGCAGTCAACAAAACTAAGAGCTCTCATGTTTTTTTTTTTTTTTGTTTAAGCACACAGTACTGCTACTAATCCTGGTATCAATGACAATAGGATGCTGGGATGCATTAATCATTGAAAAGTGCTGTGGTGTATCTGATCCTGCAGAAATGAGGTGAAATGAACAAACTGTTTGTGTCAAAAAAGGCACCTTAGCAGAATGGATGATGAGCTCTAATAAAAATATACATATGTTTAAAAGTGTACACTAGGCTATCATCCTCTGGTGCCATTTTACATCTAGCCATGCTCCCAAATGTATCTGACAATTTTTTTGTACCCAAGGTTATTTTATGGAGTATATATAGGTTTGGGCAAGGGTGGTTTTGCATTTACAGGCTACCTATGTCTATGAGAGACATAGGTGTCAGACCAGGGGTACATTTCTGATTCCCCATCCACTGGTCCAAGTTATGTTTGAATTGGGTTAGGGAAACCTGCTCCAGAAAAGGGGTAATCTCTGGGACACATACCTGTCCCTACAAGATATCCTATTTATGTCTCAGGCAAGGTTTTCACTAGATTGGGTAATTCTGATGTTATTTGTGCAGCATGTCCATCAGAGTGACATCAGAGGATGCTTTGTATGCCGGGCACTGATTGCATTCTGTAGGTGACAGAGTACAGAGATATTGCTTTGAGGCAGTCCATACAGGACATGTCTTTTTGTGAGGAAGCTCTGTGGATGTTCTAGTTGCTGTAATATTATACCTGGTCGGGTACATACCAAAGTGGGCATTGTACTCAATGATTGGTCTGACAAGAGCTGGTGAGGGGACAATGACATCTTTATATGCATGCATACAAACATACAAACATTTCAAGCACAGGCAATAATGCCCTTCTAGCCTGCCAATATACCAAAATAATTGTTCCCATATTAAATGTCCTGGCTGCTCTTAAAAATATCTACGCTACTTCTTGTTTTAATGTAATTTGGTAGTCTGCTCCATGCATCAAATGTTCTCTCAGCGAACCAATTAGTACACTTCCAGTTCCTGTAGAATCTTCTACATAGCTTGTCTGATGATTCTCTACTACTTTTTGATAACCCCATACATTCCCAGAGATAGTTGTCTCTAAATACTCTATATACCTGAATACAATTTCCTCTTAAATATCTATATGCGACACTGTACAAGTTCAGATATTTAACTCTTTCATAATAACTTTTTACAGTCATGGATGCCCTTGGTATATTTCTGCAGTACTCTTTTCAGTTTACTCATAATTGTTTTCTTCTAAGGTTTCCATAATTTTATTTCATACTCAAGTTCTGGTGTAATGTAATTAACAAGCAATGACTTCATAATTTCTGATTTCCTAGACTTTATAAATCTTTTTATATAACCTATAGTTCTATAACTATCATTAACCAGTTGGCTGATATGATTAGAAAGCTGGATCTACAGATATTCCCAGGTCCTTAAATAAATCTGCTGTTTCAGTTGCTTTATGCTATCTTAAATAAAATATTCACCTTTCAATTTATGTATCCCAAATCTCATATGCTTAGTTTGTGATGTATTTATCAACATATTATTCTCCTGTGCTCAAATTGTCAATTTAGTCAAGTTATTTTGTAGACATGCCCTATCTGAAACACATGTAATCAATTTACCCAATTTCAAGTCATCTGCATACAGACTGTAAAACACCTTAGATAAACAAGTAGGGGTCTAGGACAGAGCCCTGTGGGACAACCTGACTGTAACCAAGAAATTCACCTGTCCATTTGTTGTATGATACTTGACATGTCCTATTTGTAAGCCATGCAGCTATCCATCTTATCAAGAGTACATCAATACCTAGTTGCTCTAATTTATTGATCAGTGTTTTGTTTATGACCCTGTCAAATGCTGAGGTTAAAGCTGTATAAATTTCTTCATAGCGCAAATTTCCATTCATAGCCGTTATTATATTGCTGTAGAACATCATGTTACAGGTGGTAATAGATCTATTTTCAAAGTGCTGATATATGGTTTCAAGTTCCAACCTTTCCAATTCTGACAATAACTTATCCAGTATTACCTTCTCCATTATTTTTTACAACATGAAGTAGACTTAAGGGTCTGTATGACTCTGGGTTTATCCTACTCCCCTTTCCTTTGAAGACAGGTTTAATAAGTAGATGTCTCCAGTCTTGAGGAATCTCCCATAATTATATGATCTAGTAAATAACAGATATAATGATACTGTGAATTCTTGCTAAAGTGTTCTCAAGTCTAATTCTTTCTCTTCCCTGTGCTTTGTTTATATCCAGTTTGCATAGTTCTTTTTCAATATAATCTAATTTGATTTCAGAATCTAAGGTTACTTGGATGTCACCCCCCTTTGTGGAGTCAGACTGCTTTGCATAAGATTTTCTAAATATATCTGTTTGTTGTGTCTGAGAATAAATTTTAGAATTTACACACAGTTTATCAATTTGTATGTATTTACTCCTTCCACATTGTATGTATCTGTAAAATGGTTTGCTATTAGGCTCAATATCTTTATATACATTTTTCAGATCTGTTTTGATCTTATCTCACACTATGCTTAATTTGTCTGTCCAGCTTTTTTATTTCAGTTTTCAAAGTTGTAGTTCCATGTCTATTTCATTTTTTGCATTTTTGTCTCCTCATCTTAATCAAGTGTCTTGTTCTTATGGAAATATATTTTCATGACATTGTGTGCCTAGATCCTGATGTTAAACATTTTTTGGGGATTTTTACATTCAAACAATATCTTTTTCAAAACTTTCCACATTCCTACTGCAATTTTTTTCACTGAATGCATCACTCCAATTAGTTTCATGTAGTGACTGTTTTGCTTCCATAAAATCTGCTATTAATCTTCTGCGCATTGGTTTAAACTTCAAGTTTGGCAGAATTATCTAGCAACAAATTAACCTTTATAACCCCATGATCACTGCACATCAATTTTGCTAAAACTTTCCTCGTAGTTTTTTTTTTTTTTGCAATCTGAAACAATTGTTGCTCCTGAACATATATTGTGAATAATTTGCTTACCAATGTTGTTGAATCAATACTATTCCAGTATGTTTTTGGTAAATTTTAATCCCAGTCATGTTCAATTTTGATTCCTTCCTTTTCACCTGCCCTTTGTCTCTTTTTTCTACCTTTTCTTTTGGAAAAATGTTACCTTTTTCTGTAGACAGAAGGTTTTCTGATAGGAAAATGTTAGCATTCCCAGTAATCTGTATGCTACACAACAGAACAGAGCACGTTTTAGCATCTATTCTCTTTGTTTTATGGACATTTATCAGTTATTTATTTATTTATTTATTCCAGTTTGATGACCGGGGAGGTCCACTGGGCTCGAGGAGCCCGTTTTCAGTGGAGGCCCGGGGAGAAAAGCTCCAACAATACATAGCTACATAAATAATTACTAAGAAAATTTGCATTACTGACAAATGAACAGGTAACATTCATAAAGAAACAAACAATTACAATTTAGTTAAGGTATAAAAGACAGGCAAATGGCCTTTAGGCTAGATTTTACAGTATAGTTATTTATACATAATACAAATGAGCAAGGTTAGCTAGGTGAGAGGTTAGCCAGGAGTAAAAGTGGAGGAGACCTTGAGAGGTATAGGGTGAAGAGTACAGTTGCATTTTCTGTTTGAGTAAAGGTGAGAATGAAGAAGAGTTTTAAAGTTTTCGAGGTTATCGCAGGTCCTAAGAGTGGAGGGAAGAGCATTCCATTTGTTGGCTAAGGTGGAGGAAAGCAGAAGCTGACCAGCTGGGCGCTTGGGTTTGTGGATGGTGATTAGGTTTTGGTAGGTAGATCTAAGTGTTCTATGGGGAGTATATGGTTGGAGGATACTGGAAAGTGCACGGCACTTGGTAGTTTGGAATAGTAGTCTATAGGCAGTCGTGATTTGGAGAAAGTCAAGTTGGTTATGGAGTTCAAGCCAGTTTAATGAGTGAAGGGAGGAACAGTAATGAGAGGAAGATTTGGCTTTGGTAGCAAATCTGGAGATTTTACTGTAACATACTTCTAGTTTGGAGGATAGTGAGGAGGATAAATTAGTAAGCAGACGGGCGCCATACAGTAGAGAGGGAAGGAGATAAGTAGTGGCGAGAGTTAGTCTGGTAGCAGGAGAGAGGAAGTGGTTGTTTCTATAAAGTAGGCCGAGTTTTATGTGGGTTTTCTTTATGTTTAGCTGGACGTGAGTATTAAATTTTAGGTGTTCATCAATGGTTACACCAAGAAGTTTGGTGGAGGGAATGACCTCTAGAATGGAGTTGTTATGGCTGGTTATTTGGAATGAGTTTTTATCAATAGGGGAGGACGTAGAAGGAGAGAACAGAAGGATTTTAGTTTTGTTAGCATTTAATGAGAGGTGATTTTGGTGCATCCAGTTTTCGGTAGTTGAGAAGGCTGTTTGTGTCAGAAGTTGGAGATCTGTTAAGTTGGAGGCACAGCAGATCAAAGTAGAATCGTCAGCATATTGAACAATTTTAGTATTGGGTATGGCCTTGTAAAAGTCATTAGTAAAGATGTTGAATAGAACTGGGCCAAGTATGGATCCTTGGGGTACTCCAGTGGGGGTAGGACGGAAGGTGGAAGTGCCCTGGCCCCATTTGACAGCCTGGGACCTGTCAGAAACATAACTGGATAACCAGGAGAGAGTTTTGTGGGAGAATTACCGGAGTCACAGGCTAAATTGACAGTATGCAAGAAGGAGAGAAGGGCGGTGTTGGTACTATGTCCTGGGCGGAAGCCGTGTTGGGTAGGGGAGAGTAGCTGGTATTTGGTAAGGAATGGCAAGAGCTGAAGGTGGATGCATTTTTCAAGGAGTTTAGAGAGAGGGGAAAGAATGGCTATGGGGTGGAAATTAGATACATTACAGTTTTTGCCACCCTTGTGAAGTGGAAGAATATATGCAGAGTGCCATAGTTTGGGTACATAGGATTCAAGTAGGGATCTATTGATCAGGATGCAATAGGGAGAGCAATACCATCTGAGGCTATTTTTAAGAAGGAGGAGGGAATGTTGTTGGGGGCATTGGAGCAAGGCTTTAGTTTAGAGAGTAGTTTCTTTATTTGGTAGGTGGAGATGGGTTTGAGTTCGAAAATAGGGGGGGGAGAGAATGTTTGGTTGAAGTGGGGTTGAGGGTTGTTGTTGGTAAAGGTCTTGGTTAGCTCAGCAATAGAAGTGATGAAGAAGGTGTTGAATAGTGAAGCAATTTCAAGGTCAGATTTGCTGGTGTCGGTGCAGGGATTGTTTTTAGTACCTGGCCTAAGGAGAGAGTTGATAGAATTCCAAACGTTTGGGGGTTTTTTGCATGCTTTGTTTGCATTTTGATGTAGTAGGACTTTTTATCTTTGATAACTTGTGTTTTGGCAAGGTTTCGTAGTTGTTTGTATTTAAGTAAGATGTCTGGTTGTTTAGTTTGGAGGTACGTTTTCCAGGTTTTATCTCTTTGTAGCATAATCTTTTTGGTGTCTTTGGTAAGCCACGGGGTGGTCTTAGTTTTTACTCTTTTTGTTCTTACTGGAGCTAGGAAGTTAAAGACATTTAAGAAAATTGAATTGAAAAAGTCAACAGCTGAGTCTAATGGAAGAGTTTTCAGGAGGTTCCAATTGGTATTCCTGAATGAATCAAAGAAAGTGGTAGGGTTAATGTTAGAGAGGTTCCGAGTGTGGCTAAACTGGTGGGAGTGTGTGTGTGGGGGCGGGGGGGATGGGGGAAGCTCGATGGGTGAAGGCAGGGAGGTGGTCTCGTAATGGGTCTGGTATGACACCAGATTGTATCACTTTATTGGGATGAGATACTAGGATCCAGTCTAGTATGGAGCCTGGGGGGGTTGGTTTTGTTGGGTCTAGTGATGGTGTTAGTAAGCTGAGTGTAGTTAAATAGATTGATTGACATGGTGGGATTAGGGTTGTTGATTTTGTTCCAGTCTATATTTCTATCACCCAATATGTAAGTTTCCAGTTTAATATTTGAGGAGGCCCAGGACAGGATGTCTTCCAGGGTGTTGGTGTTGTTACCTGGAGGAATATAGAGGGAAATGAAGCAGATGCTTTTATGATTGTTAATTTTAGAAGGCCTGCTACATGTTCAGCATTATTGAAAAAAGGGATGGGATTAGGATATGGAGTAAAGGACAGCTGGTTGGAGTAGACTAGTGCGACACTGCCACCTCGAGTACTTAGGCGGTCAGATCGAAGTGATTGAAATCCAGGGGGAAGGAATTCAGAGTCACTTATATGAGGTTTTAGCCAGGTTTCAGAAATGGCTACAATGTCAGGTGAGTTGTGAGTGAGCCAGGCATGAAAGTGGGTTGTTTTATTTTTGAGCCTTTGGGCGTTGATGGTGAGGAATTTGCGGTATTTATTGGTGGAATTATTCTGGGAGCTAGTGCGGTTAGTAGGAGAGACGTTTGGTTCTGGATTAGGGTGAATGTCACCGGCTAAGCAGAGGTAAGTGAGATAAGGAATAAGATGTTTTGGTTTGTACTTAGAAGTGTCTGGTAATGAAAAGGTCTGGGTTTGTAGTATTTAGTAGTGATTGGGAAAAGTTTTACTTTGAAGAGGAGGGAAGGGTGGGAGGGAACTAAAGAGGCTGAGATGTTGTGGAAGTGTGTTGTGTGGGGGAGATGGGGAGGCAGAAGTGGAGGGTGTAGATGGAAGTGAGTATAGGAGGTGGCATGGTATAGCGGAAGTAGAAGCAGGATGAGGAAGGAAGTGGAAATAAAGGTTTTAGGAGTAGGAGAGTGCATGATAGGTGGGGCCACTTGGATGTAATAGAGAGGAGGTTAAGGGACTTAGGAGGGAAGGGGTGAGTAGTAAGAGGCAGGTGGGGTGGAGTGAAAGTGTTGAGGATTGGTCGGGGAGAGAGGGAGAGTTGTTATGAGGAGAATAAATGTAGGAACACTGGGGGTGGTGGGATTTGGGGGTAGGGTAGAAGAGCGGAGAGAGCCCGCAGGGCAAACGAAGCGTGTCAGAAACAAGGAAATGGAAGAGCAAGTCAGCGAGGAACAATCAGTGAGGTGAGTAGTAAGTACAGAGCAGCAAGGCTCAGGAGTAAGGTGCAGTACAGAAGGTAGGGCAGGGCAACAGAGCAAGTAGGGCAGACAAATATCCACTAGCTTGATTTACTTTACAATAAAGTATTTAAAAGTAGGTTAATGCTGTCATCTAGTGGACAGATCAGTTAACAGCAGCTAATGTATGTCAACAGTCAGGAAATTCAGGAAATCTCAAGGCAGGATACACCAGGGAATGATATACACGCGACAGGAAAAAACCTTTGGTTCTTTTGAGTGTTAGTACAGGTTCTGCTCAGGGGACCAGTACAGCACTGGGAAAGTAAGCGTTCACTTTAGATGGATGTCAACAGTCAGGAAATTCAAGATTCAGATATTGCTACAGTTGTTTCATGCCACTCAAAAGTTGTACATATCTTACATGAACAATACCATTAAATACTGCTTATCCAAAGTCGGTCAATAGACAACAACAATTCACAGACAAAAAAATTAAATGCCATTAATATTCTAGTCCCAAACTCAGACCAGTCTTTTCAGCTCGTCGTCTTAGTATCTTCAGCCATTGAATTCAAATTGTGAATATCTTCCTTTATTTTTGTTTTTATTTCCTTCTATATGCTCTGAATCCTCAGACTGCTGATTACTTGTATCCAGAATTCCAAAGTTGCCATTGGTATTATCTTGTTTCATAGTGGTTGAATGATCTTTACAGACAGTAGACACATCCTTTCCTAAATGTGTTCTCATCAGTCCAGTCATTCATAAGTGTAACAACAGTTCTCCAAGCCGTGCTAATTGCACAAGTGCAATCATCATCAGTAAGTCTAGATTTACTACTGATAATGGTTAGCAAATCATCCAACTTTTGACATGAGGAACACAGATTACCAGTGTTATCAGGTGTTACCTTTAAATATGCATAGCATTTATTACACTGTACAAGATATTTGCGCTTTAGCAAATCATTAATGACAAAGTCATTTAAGGAATCCATGTTCAGCTGCAAAGAATTAAAAATTGTAAAAGAAAAGAATAATCAAAGTCAAGTACCACAGGATTCAAAGAGAACTTAAATCAAGTTCTATGAGAACAATCACACAAACAATATTCTAACTTTTAAATTAAGTACAGTAAAGTTGTTGCTCTGACTGTACAAGTTGCGAAAGTCACATAAAAGCTGGAATTCCTTTACATCATGTGTGAATGCATGCAATAGCTTATGCTTACTACCGCTTGCAGTCTTTGGACTTAGATGATATACCCTTGCTTGTAAGTTGTGCAACATAGAATGCTTTCCTTACTGCTGTAGAAAATGATTGTCAAAAGTCAGATTACTATCTACATGCATTCCTAAGTCTCTGACTACTGGCTCTACTCTTAGGGGTGTATTGTCAATGTGGCAGCTTCCAGGAGTAGATGTTTCTCAGAGGATACTATTATACATTTATTGGCATTGAGTTTTAGACAATGGCTGGCCACAGTGTGGGTCAGGCCTTTTTGGAAGGTATTTGTGTCTTTGGAGGATTCTGTGACTGCACCTAATTTACAATAGTCTGCTAACCTGGTCATCTAGAGGCCTTTAGTTGGCCTTGACTTCGAAGCAGATGCCAAAAAGGAGCAGATCTAGCACAGAGTCATGAGGGACTCTTCTAGTGACCAATCTCTCTGTGGAGTTAGACTCCCATATCCTAACTTCTTGGGTCCTGTTTATGATTCAGTTGCATATTCAAAGGACGACATATGGGTTTATGTCTAATTTCATGAGTGGCTAATGCTTGATTGGAGTATTGTGTTAATGTTTGAGTGGGGTATTGTGTCAAATGCCTTGAGCTGGTATCCACCACTTTTGCCTCATCCATTGCTTTGGTGACCTTCTCAAAGACACCTACCAGGATGAGTAGGCATTAACTCCCCTTGACAAAATCAAACTGAGTTGGGTCCATATTATGTTTGAAGATCTACTCTGACTGATTCTTACATTTATCAAGCAATATTTTATACCATACTAATTGCCCCTTTTTTAAAAGCAGCTTCTGCTCTAGTCTAAAAATCTCTACCAGAACAGGTCTTTCACTTTGGACTCCCCCATCCATCTGTTTCTCTCTGTCTGTAGTTTGATGTCAATCCCCACTAGGGAAGGCAGTCTCTAACCTGCAGTCCAAACTGCTGCTTAGCCTAGCCCCACTCTATAGCCTAGTCCCACTCTATAGCCTAGTCCCACTCTATAGCCTAGCCCCACTCTATAGCCTTGTCCCCTCTAATTAGTTTGCTCCCATTGCCTTCCTTCCTTTATCTGTTTTCTATATCCCCTCCCCACTTGCAATTGTCTGTATTGATAGAATCTCCTGACTCCATTCCTGTGTTGGCTTAGTTCTTAGAAAACTTTCTGCTACTTTATGAATATAATATATGTATGATTATTGTTATTCTCCTTAAGGACCTGCACCCAAAGTCATACTCTATCCTTATTTCTTTAACTCCCTCCCTGTTTCGTCATTATCCCTTTCCACTTTGATTTATAGCCTTCTGCTCGTGTTATGTATATGAATTATAAATACAAAGCTCTAAAATATCCCTTCAAATTGTGAAGGATAATGTGTAACATGTAGGTCATAAAACTGATTTCCTGTCAGGTATTTTAAGAAATGAAGCACATACAACTTTGCAGAGACATTCTGCAACCTTCTAAAACTCCCCAAGCAGAAATTTTGCCATCTGCACCCTTCAAAGTAATAAAATCTATTCCAAGGTCACTTTGCCTCAGGATAGGGACAAAAACTGACCCAAGTGAACTTCTGCCATAAATTTGCATTTTGTCCAAATACAGTTATTAGCACTTGAAAACCACTCTGCTAGATGAATACCACATCTTTCTAAATGTTTTTTTGATTCTGGTGTCTCCGACATTAATAGTTCACAGCTAATCCCTATTGGAATGAGATGAGGCTGATCATTGAGAATTTAACCTTGAGGACCCTGATTGTCAAACTGGCTGATTGGTGCTAACTGACCTTAAATGATTAGTTTCAGACTGCAGTATCTGTGCTGCTGTACTCCTACTGCAATCACCTACTTTGCATTTGCTTGATTGATCTATTCGATCTTGTAACTAAACTGGTATACCTGTTTCTCCTGAAGAACTGGAATGGGGTGCCAAGACTGTGCTCTCCTACTCCTCAACTTCAGGTACACCAGGTCCCAGAGATGGTAAAAGTCCTACGATTGCCGAAGAGCTCACTGCTGTCCTCCAGTTCAGGGCAAGGGTTGGGCTTGTAACCTCTGGTATCAGAAGGCTGTGGCCTTTTCATTCCCTGGTTCCAAGCTCACCAGATGCAACCCTCTTGAGAGGCAAAAGCCAGGTGGTGTGGAGTGGACCAGCCATTTGGCCAGGTGGACCAATCTAATACAATTTCTGTGACACAGAAAGCCTTAGATCTGTCACCTCTCAGGGAATGCACATTCTCACTGTTGCACATGAAATCCTTGTGATGCAAGCATTGCTTGACCCATTGCTGCCTGTTGTTGCCAGTGATGTGTCCACCAGCAGATATCACTAATGTAGTCGATCAATGTCACCACCCACGCCCATGCTATCATCCTCCCCCCAGGCTGAGTGAGCAGGCACTGACTAATTGAGTACATGTCATCTGGGTCATAGTCAAGGCTTCTTACCTCTACACCATGGATTTAGAACTGCGCCTACAGTTTTTCCATCTGTGCAGTTTACATTTCATATTTTCCTGTTTTGCACCAATGTCTTTTGTGTCACAGAGCTAATATTTTTGAACAAGAGTTATTGAAGGAGCTTGATTGTGGTTCCATCTACTAAAGTAAAAGTTGCAGCTGATTTTAAAAAGCACCTAGTACTTTTGTTTAGATTAATGCCATCCACTGTAAAGAATCACCGAGCCATAATAAGGGATGGGTGAAGGGGTCAGCTGACATGGGTGCACATTGTTAGGGGGCATGACTGGCAGTTACCAATAGACCAAAAGTTTTACATTGCTGGTATTCAATTAAGAAGTTGCTGGTGATTTTGTGGCTTCTTAAATGAATGCTGGTACTGTCCTCACGCCACTATTTAGGAACACCATAAGCTCTTTATTAAAGCTCATAGTCAGGTCCATTTTATTTTTTTGTGGTCGTGAACTTTCAACTTTGGGAAGAACTTTTTTGTTCCTAAGGTCTTCCATTTCAGGAAGACCACTTTTGTCCTTGCTTCAAGTTGCAGGAATCTTGGGACTGCCCATAATCCCAGCTGATCTAGCCTTGGCTCTGAAGTTAGAAACTGGTTCTAAAGCATTCTCAACATACCACATGAATAATACTAAACCTGTAGAAACAGTGGAATAAAGCAAAATCCAGGGGGTCATAAAATTAAAACTTAATGAATGACACAAACAAATGTACATCAGGTAAATGCTTTCGCAACAGCTTCTTCAGACCATTAGATCAATCTAGCAATCAAATTCAGTCAATTTATATAATAAATTAACTGTGATGACCAAGAAGAATGCAAATAAAAGGCAGTTCCATGAAAGTTAATAGAGAAAAAAAATCAAAAGAATAAAAAGACAATCAGAGTAAACACTGTACACAGTAACATACCACAGACATTGGAAGGACTAAAATGGTGCAAACTTATATCAAAAAAAGGGGAAAATATATAAATGTAAACAGTAATTTAAATAATAAATAATAAAAAAGAAAAGAAAAGGAAGAGGGGAAAGGGGGGAGGAGGAGCGGGTGGTGAGTGGAAGGGCTACTTCCTCAAACTACATCCCTTTAAAATGGGTTTTAATTGGATCTTCTCATTTAAGCCCCTACCCTGATCAGCCCTTAAATGAATGATCTATCTAATCTCCAAAGTTTCAGTGACTTTCCTTATGTCACCCTCCCATAAACTAGGTTTTATTTACCATATCAATCACCAAAAACTTGAATACATGATGTTCATTATTCTCCCTAACATGTTTGGATAAAGCATTGTTAACTGAGCCAATGCAAATACTATACAGATGTTCTCTTATTTTGTCCTTCAACATTCTATCCATTTTGCCAGCATAAAAAACTACTTTGTTGGCTATGGATCTGTGTTATACAGACAGCACAAAGCAGTTGAGTGAAACACTTCCAACAGAATCCATATCATCCAGCTGTGCTTTGCTCAGTTTTTTAAAAGGCATGCCAGTAAATGACACTGGCAGAGATGGATCCATGAATTACCAAAAGAGGTGGCACTCTGCATCTGCATAAAAAGGGTGGCGCCATGGTCTTGATAACATCACGACACTGGGTCCAAACATCAGATAGTGGAGGTACGATCTTATTAGCAGACAAATGGAAAGTATATAAACATGAATACATACCACACATTCGACAAGTAATAGGCAAACACATCAGTAAAATCTAAAACATATGCAGAATTACACAGATACAGTAAATAAGATCTAGAAACCTGGCTGGGGGGAGTCTTGAAGCCTCCAGCATGTTGTATTAAATCAGGAAATCAGGATCTGTATAGAAAACCAGTCCAAAATTTGGAGTCT